>NW_017189573.1:0-62002 GCF_001704415.2 Capra hircus | reverse complement strand
CCAATTGCACCAGCCCCAAGCATCTTGTTCCTGTATCGAACCTAGACTGGCGATTCGTTCTTACATGATATATACATGTTCAATGCCATTCTCCCAAATCATCCCACCCTCTCCTCTCCCACAGAGACAAAAGTCTGTTCTACTGCATCTGTGTCTCTTTTTCTTCTTCACATACAAGTTATCATTACCATCTTTCTGAATTCTCAATATTAGTGTAGTATACTGGTATTGGTGTTTCTTTTCTGGCTTATTTCACCTGTATAACGGCTCCAGTTTCATCCACCTCATTAGAACTGATTCAAATGGATTCTTTTAATGGCTGAGTAATACTCCATTGTGTATATGTACCACACCTTTCTTACCATTCATCTGCTGATGGACCATCTAGGTTGCTCCATTCCGTGGCTAGTATAAACAGCGCTGCGATGAACACTGGGGTACATGTGTCTCTTTCAATTCTGGTTTCCTGGTGTGTATGCCCAGCACTGGGTTTGCTGGGTCATAAGGCAGTTCTATTTCCAGGAATCTCCACACTGTTCTCCATAGTGGCTGTACTAGCCTGCATTCCCACCAACAGTGTAAGAGGATTCCCTTTTCTCCACACCCCCTCCAGCATTTATTGCTTGTAGACTTCTGGATTGCAGCCATTCTGACTGGTGTGAAATGGTACCTCATTGTGGTCTTGATTTGCATGTCTCTGATAATCAGTGATGTTTGAGCATCTTTTCATGTGTTTGTTACCATCTGTATGTCTTCTTTTGGAGAAATGTCTATTTAGTTGTTTGGCCCCTTTTTTGATTGGGTCATTTATTTTTCTGGAATTGAGCTGCAGGAGTTGTTTGTATATTTTTGAGATTAGTTGTTTGTCAGTTTCTTTAATTGCTATTATTTTTTCTCATTCCAAAGGCTGTCTTTTCACCTTGCTTATAGTTTTCTTTGTTGTGCAGAAGCTTTTAATTTTAATTAGATCCCATTTGTCTATTTGTGTTTTTATTTCCAGAATTCTTGGAGGTGAGTCATAGAGGATCCTACTGTGATTCATGTCGGAGAGTGTTTTGCCTATGTTCTCCTCTCAGAGTTTTATAGTTTCTGGTCTTACATTTAGATCTTTAATCCATATTGAGGTTTTTTTTGTGTATGGTGTCAGAAAGTGTTCTAGTTTCATTCTTTTACAAGTGGTAGACCAGTTTTTCCAGCACCACTTGTTAAAGAGATTGTCTTTAATCCATTGTATATTCTTGCCTCCTTTGGTGAAGATAAGGTGTCCATAGGTGTGTGGATTTATCTCTGGGCGTTCTATTTTGTTCCATTGATCTATATTTCTGTTTTTGTGCCAGTACCATACTGTCTTGATGACTCTGGCTTTGTAGTAGAGCCTGAAGTCAGGCAGGTTGATTCCTCCTGTTCCATTCTTCTCTCTCAAGATTGCTTTGGCTATTCGAGGTTTTTTGTATTTCCAAACAAATTGTGAAATTATTTGTTCTAGCTCCGTGAAAAATACTGCTGGTAGCTTGATAGGGATTGCATTGAGTCTATAGATTGCTTTGGGTAGAAAGCTCATTTTCACTATATTGATTCTTCTGATCCATGAACATGTTGTATTTCTTCATCTACTAGTGTCGTCTTTGATTTCGTTCACCAGTGTTTTTATAGTTTTCTATATATAGGTCTTTAGTTTCTTTAGGTAGATATATTCCTAAGTATTTTATTCTTTTTGTTGCAATGGTGAATGGAAATTTTTCCTTAATTTCTTTTCCTATTTTCTCACTATTAGTGTATAGGAATGCAAGGGATTTCTGTTGTTGATTTTATATCCTGCAACTTTACTATTTTCATTGATTAGCTCTAGCAATTTTCTGGTGGAGTCTTTAGGGTTTTCTATGTAGAGGATCATGCCATCTGCAAACAGTGAGAGTTTTACTTCTTCTTTTCCAATTTGGATTCCTTTTATTTCTTTTTCTGCTCTGATTGCTGTGGTCAAAACTTCCAGAACTATGTTGAATAGTAGTGGTGAAAGTGGGCACCCTTTGTCTTGTCCCTGACTTTAGGGGAAATGCTTTTAATTTTTCACCATTGAGGATAAGGTTTGCTGTGGGTTTGTCATATATAGCTTTTATTATGTTGAGGTATGTTCCTTCTATTCCTGCTTTCTGGAGAGTTTTTATCATAAATGGATGTTGAATTTTGTTAAAGGCCTTCTCTGCATCTACTGAGATAATCATATGGCTTTTATTTTTCAATTTGTTAATGTGGTGAATTGCATTGATTGATTTGCGAATGTTGAAGAACCCTTGCATCCCTGGGATAAAGCCCATTTGGTCATGGTGTATGATGTTTTTAATGTGTTGTTGGATTCTGATTGCTAGAATTTTGTTAAGGATTTTTGCATCTATGTTCATCAGTGATATTGGCCTGTAGTTTTCTCTTTTTTGTGTGGCATCTTTGTCAGGTTTTGGTATTAGGGTGATGGTGGCCTCATACAATGAGTTTGGATGTTTACCTTCCTCTGCAATTTTCTGGAACAGTTTGAGTAGGATGGATGTTAGCTCTTCTCTAAATTTTTGGTAGTATTCAGCTGTGAAGCCTCTTGACGTGGGCTTTTGTTTGCTGGAAGATTTCTGATTACAGTTTCAATTTCCGTGCTTGTGATGGGTCTGTTAAGATTTTCTATTTCTTCCTGGTTCAGTTTCGGAAAGTTGTACTTTTCTAAGAATGTGTCCATTTCTTATGCATTGTCCATTTTATTGGCATATAATTGCTGGTAATAGTATAACTTTATTTTTAAGATGGGTTTAGTAGTAATGAATTCTTTTAGCTATTGCTTGCCTGGAAAATTCTCCATTTCTCCTTCAAATCTGAATGATGGTCTTCCTAGGTAGGGTATACTTGCTTGGAATTTTTTTCTTTCAGCACTTTGAATATATCATGCCATCCCCTTCTGGTCTGCAAGTTTCTGCTGAAAAAATCAGCTAGTAATATTGTGGGAATTCCCTTGTATTTATCAAGTTCCTTTTCTCTTTTTGTGTTTAATATTCTCTCTTTATCATTTGTTGTTGTTGTTCAGTCACTCAATCATGTCCAAGTCTTTGTGACCTCATGGACTGCAGCACACCAGGCTTCCCTGTCCCACACTCTCTCCCAGAGTTTGCTCAAATTCATGTCCACTGTGTCAATGATGCCATCCAAACATCTCATTCTGTCTTCCCTTTCTCCTCCTGCCCTCAGTCTTTCTCAGCATAAAGGTCATTTCCAATCAGTTGGCCCTTTAAATCAGGCGGCCAAAGAATTGGAGCCTCAGCTTCAGCATCAGTCCTTCCAATGAATATTCAGGATTGATTTCTTAGGATTGACTGGTATGATCTCCTTGCTTTCCCAGGAATTCTCAAGAGTCTTCTCCAGCACCACAGTTCAAAAGTATCCTTTCTCTGGCCCTCAGCCTTCTTAATGGTCCAGTTGTCACATCCTGACATGACTACTTGGAAAACCATAGCTTTAACTAGACAGACCTTTGTTTTGGCAGCAAAGTGATGCCTCTGCTTTTTAATATGTTGTCTACATTTGTCATAGCTTTCCTTCCAAGGAGTATCTTTTAATTTCATGGCTGCAGTCACTGTAATTTTGGAGCCCAAGAACATAAAGTCTGTCAATGTTTCCATTGTTTCCCCATCTATTTGCCATGAAGTGATGGGACCCTATGCCATAATCTTAGTTTCTGAATGTTGAGTTTTACACCAGCTTTTTCACTCTCCTCTATCACCTTCATCAAGAGGTTTTCCAATTTTTCCTCACTTTCTGCCATTAGGGTGGTATCTGTGTATCTGAGGTTATTGATATTTCTCTGGGCAATCTTGATTTCAGCTTGAGCTTCATCCACCCTGGCATTTTGTATGATGTACTTTGCATGTACGTTAAGCAGAGTGACAATATACAGCATTGATGTACTCTTTTCCCAATTTTGAACCAGTCCATTGTCCCATGTCCAGTTCCAACTATAGCTTCTTGACCCATATTCAGGTTTCTCAGAAGACAGGGAAGGTGTTCTGGCACTTTCATCTCTTTAAGAAATTTCCACAGTTTGTTGTAATTCACACAGTCAAAGGCTTTAGTGTAGTCAATGAAGAAGATGTTTTTATGGAATTCCCTAACTTTTACCTATGATCCATTGGATGTTCTTTATTTGATCACTGGTTCCTCTTTTCTAAATCTTTGTCCTTTTCTTTTTGAGACTCCTATCATATAAATGTCATTCTCCTTGATGCAGTCCTGTGGGTCTCTTAAGCTTAAAAATTTTTGTTTGTTTGTTTTCAGTGAGTCCCATTGCCTGGTGTTTCAGGTTGCTAATCTAGTCTTTTCTTCATTAAGCTGCTGTTGAACCCTTACAGCATATCCTTCAGTTCTGTCCTACATTGTTCAGTTTTGTGACTTCTGTTTAATATTTTCTCATATTTCCTGTCTTTTTATTGAAATTCTTACTGTGTTCATCCGTCCTTCTGCCAGGTTCACTGAGCATCTTTCAGTTCAGTTCAGTTCAGTTCAGTCACTCAGTCGTGTCTGACTCTTTGCGACCCCATGAATCGCAGCACACCAGGCCTCCCTGTCCATCACCATCTCCCGGAGTTCACTCAGACTCACATCCATCGAGTCATTGATGCCATCCAGCCATCTCATCCTCTGTCATCCCCTTCTCCTCCTGCCCCTAATCCCTCCCAGCATCAGAGTCTTTTACAATGAGTCAACTCTTCGCATGAGGTGGCCAAAGTACTGGAGTTTCAGCTTCAGCATCATTCCTTCCAAAGAAATCCAAGGGCTGATC
This sequence comes from Capra hircus, assembly GCF_001704415.2. Taxonomy (NCBI): domain Eukaryota; kingdom Metazoa; phylum Chordata; class Mammalia; order Artiodactyla; family Bovidae; genus Capra; species Capra hircus. The sequence goes on along the minus strand of NW_017189573.1, from coordinate 57,189 downwards.
TCCTTCAGAATGGACTGGTTGGATCTCCTTGCAGTCCAAGGGACTCTCAAGAGTCTTCTCCAACACCACAGTTCAAAAGCATCAATTCTTCAGTGCTCAGCCTTATTCACAGTCCAACTCTCACATCCATACTATGACCACAGGAAAAACCATAGCCTTGACTAGACGGACCTTAGTCAGCAAAGTAATGGCTCTGCTTTTGAATATGCTAAGTTGGTCATAACTTGTCTTCCAAGGAGCAAGCGTCTTTTAATTTCATGGCTGCAGTCACCATCTGCAGTGATCTTTGAGCCCCCAAAAATAAAGTCTGACACTGTTTCCACTGTTTCCCCATCTATTTCCCATGAAGTGATGGGACCAGATGCCATGATCTTCGTTTTCTGAATGTTGAGCTTTAAGCCAACTTTTTCACTCTCCTCTTTCACTTTCATCAAGAGGCTCTTTAGTTCCTCTTCACTTTCTGCCATAAGGGTGGTGTCATCTGCATATCTGAGGTTATTGATATTTCTCCTGGCAATCTTGATTCCAGCTTGTGTTTCTTCCAGCCCAGCGGTTCTCATGATGTACTCTGCATAGAAGTTAAATAAGCAGGGTGACAATATACAGCCTTGAAATACTCCTTTTCCTATTTGGAACCAGTCCGTTGTTCCATGTCCAGTTCTAACTGTTGCTTCCTGACCTGCATATAGGTTTCTCAAGAGGCAGGTCAGGTGGTCTGGTATTCCCATCTCTTTCAGAGTTTTCCACAGTGTATTGTGATCCACACAGTCAAAGGCTTTGGCATAGTCAATAAGGCAGAAATAGATGTTTTTCTGGAACTCTCTTGCTTTTTCGATGATCCAGTGGATGTTGGCTATTTGATCTCTGGTTCCTCTGCCTTTTCTAAAACCAGACTGAACATCAGGAAGTTCATGGTTCATGTATTGCTAAAGCCTGGCTTGGAGAAGTTTGAGTATTACTTTACTAGCATGTGAGATGAGTGCAATTGTGCAGTAGTTTGAGCATTCTTTGGCATTGCCTTTCTTTGGGATTGGAATGAAAACTGACCTTTTCCAGTCCTGTGGCATCTTTACTTTACTTTAAATGTTTTATCAGGTTAATTATTAATACTTAGCTGTATTTTACCTTCCCTGATAGCTCAGATGGTAAAGAATCTGCCTGCCATGCCAGAGACCCAGGTTTAATCCCTGGGTAGGGAAGATCCCTTGGAGTAAGGAATGGCAACCCACTCCAGTATTCTTGACTGGGAAATCCCATGGACTGTGGAGCCTGTCCATGGGATTGCAAAGAGTCAGATGCAACTGAAGCAACTTAACACACAACTACATTTTAGTAAGGTGTTTTTATATTGTTCTTTTATTTGAACTATATTCCTCTGTTTACTCATTTTTTTTTGACTTTCAGTGTCTGTTTGTATGTATAGGTGAAGCCAGTTATTTCTCCTTATGGAAGGAATGTAATTGTTTTGGTGGTGGGTCTTATTGTTCAACATTTCTCTAGCTCTCTGTCATCTCTTGAAACTTGGTGATTATCTAAATCTCCTGCATTATTCTTAATAGATCCCAGATGTTGAGGATGTGTCCAGGATCCGTCCAGGTTCTGAAAGGATTGATTTCAGCTGGCATCTCATTTCTTGCTGCTAAATCCTCAGACAACATTTAAAATATATATATATATATACGGCCTTGTGATACTGCAATCATAGACCCTGCTGACCTGAATGCTGAAGAGTAGAAGATCTGGAGGTGTCCCATAGGTGACAGTTGTAAGAATATGGGCTTCAGATAAATGGATAACCTCTTTCTAAGAGGTACTAGAAAGATGTTATGAGACAAAAGGAGAACACAAAGATGGTTTTTCTTGCCTGCATGCCCTACGCAGCTCCTCTGTAGCCTCTAGATATGTCACAAACCTGAAGCCTGTCCCTCAGGTTGAGGCTCTTGGAAAATTTGTTGTTCAGTTGCTCAGTCGTGTCTGACTCTTTGTGACCCCATGGACTGCAGCATGCCACGTTTCCCTGTCCTTCACCATCTCGTGGAGTTTGCTCAAACTCATGTTCATTGAGTCAGGGATGCCTTTTTTTCATAGGCAGACTGGGAGTCTGTTTCATCTGCTGTCTGTGCAGTGCCCTGGAGGTGATATCCAATCTCAAACGGTCTTCCTGGTTGTTTCAGTCACATAGAACTTAGGAGTGCTAGCCCTTCTGGCCCCCCTGTGTGGGCTAAACTTGATTGCAGGTTTTAGTGAGGTGTAGGAGAGTGCTGAAGGGAGGACAGATGAGGAGTGCTGTCAGTGGTGCACACCTGTGGCTTTAGTATTGCTGGAAATATGTTTGGGAATGGGTCATGCCCATGGCTTTCTTGAGGCTGAGGAAAAATGCTAATTGGGAACACCTGTGGCTTTAGCAAGGCAAGGAAGAACACTGGGGGCATGGCATACCCATGGATTTAATGATGTAGGAGAAAAGCATTGGGGAAAGGGCACAAATTGTGTGACTTTAGTGAGATTGTGCCCATGCACACCTACTTGCACTAGGAAGATATAGGGAGAGTGCATAGGGGAGCAGAGCAGAGAGAAGAATGGAGCAGGAGTACAGAGAAGTCTATCCAACTGCCTCACCATCCCAGCCTAGGCGGCCCACCAACCATAAGCCTGTGAATAGCCAAACAGTCTAGATGGGCCACCTGGAGCCCCTGCCAGGTGCCAAAGGCATACATCCCATAGAGGTACCTGAATAACACAATAGTCTCCTTCAAGTACACATTTTGGAACTTCATACCCAAGAACTTATTTGGATAATTCAGAAAAATATTAATAGTCAACTTTTATTTTCTTATATTTCTGATGCCACTGATTATTGATACACCCATGAGTCCAGTGATGAGGGGACTCTGAGTGTTTTTCCTTGGCACAGCCAAAGCTATCAAGCAGGTAAGTTTTACAGGAAGAAGGTCATACAGAATCTCTGTTGTAAGACATTGCCTTTCATCCAAAGTAAAGTTACCTAATTTTTTTCAGCTAGTTCATAGCAAATTTAACTAACTTCCAGAAATGCATATTTGTAACTGGGTTAAATTGATTTTTTTTTTGTTACCAGTAAACAACTTAATCTTTTATTTCCCCAAGGCCAGCTGTTGCAGGCACTGAGGCCCCAAGACTTCCAGAAGGGATGGGAGTGGGTGGGAGCCATCCTGCCTCACAGGTGCTGCCTGCCCCATTCTGCTTCCTGCGGGAGATGGGAGAGTAGATACAGTGTACCTTTGCGCCATCAAGTATCTCAATTGTGTGTGTGTATATCAGTCGCTTAGTCATGTATGACTCTGCAACCCCATGGACTGTAGCCCATCAGGCTCCTCTATCCAAGGGATTCTCCAGGCAAAAGTACTGGAATGGGTTGCCATTTCCTTCTCCTAAATTAACTCTTGAGTTAAGAGATCCTTTAGTTAAAACAGGCAGCTTGTATAATTTAGTGCTAGTTTGGTACTCTAAGCATTTGAGAAGGAAACTGTCATTCTAACATTGAATCAACTGGAGATGGCGCCTGATTTTTGGTGAGTTGCCTTGCCCATTGTGTCCCCAGCTTGTGTCCCCGAGGACCTGCTTCTGCAGTGTCTGGGATGTAGCTCCATAGCATGGTCTGCTGATTCCTGACTCACTCATCCCCATCAATCACATCCTCCCCCTCCTCCAGTCCCTTAGAAACACCTAATCTACTTTCCATTGCTAAAATTTGCCTATTCTGGATGTTCCAACTAACATAATCATACACTAATGACTTTTTGTGTCTGACATTTCACTGAGAACGTTGTCAAGGTTTATCTATGTCAGTACTTCATTTACAGAAGAATAATATTTCATCATCTGCATAGATCAAATTTTGTTTATCCATCAACCACTGGTGGACATTTGGGATGCTTCTCCTTTTTGGATGTTATGGGGAACACTGTTATGAACATTTGCATACAAGCTTTGTGTAGGCATAGGTTTTCAGTTCTGAGTATATACAAAGGAACCGAATTGTAGGAAAATAACTGCTCTAAGAGATGGGAATACCAGACCACTGACCTGACTCTTGAGAAACCCATATGCAGGTCAGAAAGCAACAATTAGAACTGGACATGGAACAACAGACTGGTTCCAAATTGGGAAAGGAGTACGTCAAGGCTGTATATTGTCACCCTGCTTATTTAACTTCTATGCAGAGTACATTATGAGAAACACTGGGCTGGAAGAAGCACAAGCTGGAATCAAGATTGCCAGGAGAAATATCAATAACCTCAGATATGCAGATGACACTACCCTTATGGGAGAAAGTGAAGAGGAGCTAAAGAGCCTCTTGAGGAAGGTGAAAGAGGAGAGTGAAAAAGTTGGCTTAAAGCTCAACGTTCAGAAAACTAAGATCATGGCATCTGGTCCCATCACTTCATGGGAAATAGATGGGGAAACAGTGGAAACAGTGTCAGACTTTATTTTTTTGGGCTCCAAAATCAGTGCAGATGGTGATTGCAGCCATGAAATTAAAAGACGCTTACTGCTTGGAGGAAAGTTATGACCAACCTAGATAATATACTAAAAAGCGGAGACATTACTTTGCCAACAAAGATCCGCCTAGTCAAGGCTATGGTTTTTCCTGTGGTCATGTATGGATGTGAGAGTTGGACTGTGAAGAAAGCTGAGCACCAAAGAATTGATGCTTTTGAACTGTGGTGTTGGAGAAGACTCTTGGACTGCAAGGAGATCCAACCAGTCCATTCTGAAGGAGATCAGCCGTGGGTGTTCATTGGAAAGAATGATCCTGAAGCTGAAACTCCAATGCTTTGGCCACCTCATGTGAAGAGTTGACTCATTGGAAAAGACTGATGCTGGGAGGGACTGGAGGCAGGAGAAGAAGGGGACGACAGAGGATGAGATGGCTGGATGGCATCACTGACTCGATGGACGTGAGTCTGAGTGAATTCCGGGAGATGTTGATGGACAGGGAGGCCTGGCGTGCTGCGATTCATGGGGTTGCAAAGAGTCGGACACGACTGAGAGACTCAACTGAACTGAACTGATATGTCAACTACATTTTCAGTTTATCTATCCTCTCTTTTGCCCCTGGAAATCATGTTTGTTTTCTACATCTGTGACTCTATTTTGTAAATAAGTTCATTTTTATCTTATTATTAAATTTCACATATAAGCGATATCATTTAAGATTTTTTTCTTTATCTGAATTATTTCACTCAGTATGACAATTTCTAGGTCCATCCATGTTGCTGCAAATGACATTATTTCATTTTTTAAAAATCTAATTTCCATGATTAGTAGTGATGTGAAACATCTTTTTATATGTTTATTGACTATACACAATCTGTGATTAATTTTTTATTCTATTACTGGTATGATTTTTTAATATGTGCTAGACATAAATCCTGTGTTATATTTGGATGTCTTTCAACTGTTTATGGTATTTTTACTATTAAAATATTTTTAATTTTTAGCAATTTTGAACATATATCTATTATGAGAAGGCATTATTGTGTTCTTTTTCATGACAGTATTCCCTATTAGGGAGTTAATTTCTTGAGAGAAGTGGTGTTTTATTCATCTCTGTAGCAACCAGCAAAGAGCCTGTATTATTGATAGTTTTTCTGTCAATATATTTGTAGCATCGAGTTGATGATGCTTTTAAATCAAAGGGATGACAGTGACTCTCATAATAAATAAGTGAGTTAAAAATATTATTGGGAAACTTATAAAGCCTGATATTCCTTGTTTTATATCATTTGTAGTGAAAATCCCTTTCTGTCAGCTCCAAGAATAGTTACTCTTCAATCTGTTCTTCTAGCTCTTGATCTTACTCTCTCACAGGATGTCCTCCTCTTTACCTCTTTCCCAGCATCTCTCTAAAATACAAAGTTTTCCAAAGCAGGGTCCATAGACCACAGACAAGGGAGCTTCCCATATCCCCTACCCAGGTGTGGTATTTGTACTTAAGTAGCTCTGGAGTTTAAAATTGTCCAAATACCCTTCTCTCCTGAATTCCTTCTTAGGAAAAAGCGAACAAGATAGTAAAGGAACAGAGATGGGCAAGGAAACCTAACCAGCTAAGTCTGTACCACACAGGGTGATTCACTGTAAGAAATATATAAACGGGGCACAGTCTCCATTCAGTCCTTTTCAGGGACATGCTGATACAATCTCAAGAATGTGGAGGGCTTCATATTCTTAAGCAGAGAAATTATTGCGTTTAAGATAGCCCAGCTTCCAACTTTACCCAGTTAAGGGAAAAAATGATCTACTTGTGCCATGTCATGTTGTAGAAAAATAAAATGAAGACAAAGTCAAGATAATAGCCATGGATTCTCAAGGTTAAAAAATTTATTAGTTATAAAAGTACAATAATTAAACATAACAAGATTGCTTATTTCCCAAGCACACACCCTGCCTGGATGCCACAGAGGAAAAGTCCCATTGGGTTAAAACAGAGTAATCTCCAAGTGACCATGATAACTGAGGCAGTATTTTAGTATTTCTGGGGGCCCAACAGACTTGTGTATGAGAGATTGCTCATGATGCTAGGCTCAAAACTGTGCCTCTGGAACAAGAAGTAGTACAAAATAGAGGGGAAAAAATAAAACAGGGTGTTTCTCTAAATCACTGAAATAATGAGGCCCAGAAATAGGAGTTATAAAGATTAAAACTTAATAATATACTGTTCTATAATTTCTTTAAATAAAAATTACAAAAAAACTCAATCATTTCACTGCAGGCTCCTTTCCTCAACACAAAAATGAAGAGTCAGTTTCTGGCACTGTTTACCTACTGTGTCCCCCTGTCGAAAAAACAAAGATGAAAACCACTAGGGATTCTCTTCCTCTGTTTATTCAGAAATACAATGAAAACAGCACATATACAACAGTTATAATGTCCAAAACAACTATCTGTACTGATCCTGGGAAACATCTACTGGAAAGGAAGGAGAGTTTCTTAATAGGATAGTGTCTCTCCCCCTGTCTCCAACAGTCAACCAGAAAAGAAATGGGAGGTAAAATCAGTATTTGAGAATCAAAGAAATATCCAGTCACTAGTGAAAATTCTATCCTCTTCCATTCCACTCCCAGCCCAACCACCCCACCCCATTTCCCTTCTACCTATACTGTTCATAATATAGTAAGTGTGGAAAGATAAAATGTAACTGGTGAAGCTGGACTGGCCAAGGTTTGAAAGGTTGTAGTAAATTTCCTCTGTACTTCTGACAAGGTGACATATAATGTGGTCCAGAGTGAGGGTAAGGGAAGAATACAGATTTTAAAGCAATGGATTTGGCCTACTTAATTCCTTTAAACCCTAATATGCTTTGAGTATAGAAACAGGTGAGAATCCTATAGTTAGCAATTAGTAGAATGTAGGGAAATTGAGAGGAAGAGATAATATTGTTTCCAGTGACCACTCTTCAATTATCCTTGTTATTGACTCAAATTTAGCTCTTTACCATCCAGAAAGCCTAATGCTCTCCTTCTTCTAGGGTAAATATAGAGTACTATAATTATCATCATAGTGGTAATCATAATACTTTGTTGTTTATTTACGCATCGCTTTTCATTTTTGCCAACATCCATTAATGATAATCCTCACAACATTCCTGTGAGGTAGCTATTTGGATCCCCATTTTACAGATGGGTTAACTGAGGCACAAAGAGGTGATGTGACTTGCCTAAGGTCAGTAAAGTGAGAGACGAGAAAATATGGGAGAGATAACAGGGTAGCACCTCTATTGTCACAGAGCCATATTTTTCAGTGAGAAAAGATAGTGCTAAATGTTTCTTTAAATTGGGCACATCCACTTTCTTCAGTGTACATACTTCTATGTAGGTATCAGCACATTATGGAAGATCAATAATTTCCCTTGGCTTATTAAAGATTAGGTAAATTCCAAATGATCTGGTTCTTAAAAAAACCTTTTGAGAGAAGGATATACCCCAAGTTCCTGGAACTCAGGTCATAGAAATCACTAATTTCTGAATTTTGCAGATTACTTTGTTTCAAAGAACTGTTGGAGTTCTAAAAATGTACTATCATGTACATGAGCACTGAGCTCTAGGTGTTTTCATAGCTATACAAGTAAACAATTCAGATACCACTATACAGGTACTCTGGAACTGAGCAATTAAATAAGTAGATGGCAAAGTGTGGGAGCCAGATTTCTCACTGTTGGAGTGGAAGGTCAGAGTAAACAAAGGTTAAACTAATAGCAAACAAAGGATAAGATGATCCATGTGGTAATGGATTGGAGTTGGATACATCAGTATGAACTCATGTTTAACTTAATAAAGATATGGATGATTACATACAGAACTATCTATAGATACATGTATGTATACCTAGATATACATGGGTTAGTATATATGCATATATTTCCTTGCTCTATCAGCTGAAATGACCTAGAAGCAACAAGACAATTGTAGCAATAAGCATACCTAATGCCCAGATCTTGATTTCTAACAATTTTCCATTAACAGAAACCAGGACTCCTTAAAGAAATGGTTGATTATAGAATTGGGAAATATATATATATATATATGTATATAAGATGAGCTTGGAGCATCTTGTAGTGCTACAAAATAAAGGTGTCCTAAAAAAAATGATGAGGTATGTCAAAAGTACATGAAAGTCAAGCCAAAAGAGTGCCCAATGGTCAAAGCTGGAACTATTTGAGAAACAAAATAAGTTGTATTGGATTATAACCCAAAGTACAAAATAAATATCCATGAGTCCATAGTGATACCAATAAATGATTGGATACATAAATAAATGAGGGAGAAGAGACAAATCTCCTATGCAGAATTCCCAATAATTATGTACTCACTGTCAATGATGTAGTGCACAGCTAACCACTCCTTAAGTGTAGGCTGTACATAGTGATTCCCTTCCAAAGAGTACAGTATTTAAGGTGGGACAGAGGAAAAAACTGACAAACAATATCTCAGCCATATGATCAAGATTAACATCAAGAGTATGTGTCATGTTAATATGTATAGAAAATGGCAGTTCAACTTTGTGATCCTAATCCTCCAAATCTGTAAGCTCAGTTTAATCATGAAAAATAATTTAGATATTAGATATTAATTTAGGGGCTCCTCAAAACTGTCAAGGTCATAGGAAACAAGGAGAGTCTGAAAAATTGTCACAACCTAAAGAAGCCTAAGGAGCTATGACTTCTAAATGTGATGTGGTATCCTGAATGGATGCTGGAACAGAAAAATGATATTAGGTAAAAACTAAAAAAATCTGAATAAAGTTTAGATTTTAGTTAATAGTAATGTATCATCATTACTTCATTAATTGCAACAAATATATCATTCTAATGAAAGATGCTAATAATAGGGAAAACTGGGCTTGTGGTATAGGGAAACTCTGTACAATTGTCACAATTTTTCTATAAATCTAAAACTGTTTTAAAATAAAAAGTTTATTTAAGAAGAAGTTATTCTTACAAACCTTTCTGTCTTGCCCACACATAATTCAATATTTTTTCCTGAATTTTCCAATAATAATTATCAATAGTAATGTTCAACTGCCAATCATCTACAAATGGACGAATTCCACTGCAACAAACCCCAAGATATTATTCAACCCTATCAAACAATGCCATTTTCCACGCCGTAAGCAACCATTAACATAATGGTAGTTTGCTGGTGTGGGCACAGTAAATTCAATAAATTCCAAATGCTACCTTTGAGAGACAGTTCTTTTCCACATTTATTTAGCAAAGTTCTATGTGCTTTTGGTGTGGTACAGCACTATATTGTATTTGAGTACCTGTACTTCATGAAGTATTCTTAATGAATTTTGATATATTTCCTATAGAATATATAAATAATTTGTAAAGATTTTATCATTATTTGGAGGGAAGAGGACAATGAAAATAGGATTAGAATATTTTCCTGTCCATACACAATTAATAAATCATTAATAAAGTCCTTCATTACTTTGCAGGGAAAATTTGAATAAAAGCTTAAAGATGTCTGGGATACCAATATTTGGAATCCTAGTTAAATATCCTAGTTAGTAGGATTTGAACATGGTATTTATTTACAAATAGATCATATGCTCCAATGCAAAAGATTTTGAGGTCTGAGGGGCACAGGTCAGTTACAAACTCTGAAAAGAAGTCTCAAATCCAAACTCTGGAGACAGAGTATGTCTTTGGATTCTACTGTGAAATACCATATCAACTACTCAATTATAAGCTTAACTTATGTATGATGGTAACTTTAACAATGTAAGTTTCACCTTTAACAACCTGTCTTACAGCTGCATAGGGAGATACTCCCTATGCTTTAACAATTAGTCTGTAGTGTGGAACTTGCAACCAAAAGTTAAGGGAAAACCTATATCAAAATAACAAGGCTAAAATAGCAAAAATCTACATATCATTTTGAAAATTACAGGTAGTCCTTGAATTTATTAGGATTTATGGTCTGGAAAGACACTGTAGCTTGAAATGAGATAAATCAAACCTGAGATATTATAGAAAGTGTTAAGAATAGAAAAATTGAGTGCCTAAAGTTACATATCAATGACTATAAGCACAGCTTACTTACCATTTATTCAACTGTAAATTATTCTGTAAGTGGCTTAAATTTTTCTGAAGCATAACATATAAAATTAGACAAATACTGAAATCAATCATGTAAATTTTTAAAATTTGGTTTAATAATGTGATCCCTGGTAGAATGAGTGTGCTGGTCTATAAAACCTCAAAGAAACATCTTGGGAAGAAATCTGACCCATATTTGTCTCATCTGCAAAATATTAATGATGGGTAGGACTATATAGCTGATAGGATCCCTTCTTGGTACTAGAATTCTATAATTTAGTCAGAATAAATGGCTTTGGGAGGTAGCCTAAAGTAGTCAAGAGAGACTGCTTAAATATCTGCCAAGGAAAGGGGATACCATATGAAGAGAATCTTTTCCAGGAGAGAAGCTGTGTTCATTAAAAGCTCTCCCCGCTCCCCACCCTGGGAGAGGAAATTTGCCATGTAGGGGTAGATCTGAGGTCCAGCGCCTGAAACAGAGGGTTTTATGTCCCAGACATTATAATAAAGCAGTCTGATTAGGTAACCAAGGGTGTATATTATGCAACTTGCTATAATGGATAAAAGAAATGTCTTAGATGTTCACAGCAGTTGTAAAACATCAAATTTCTTTCTGTTTGCTATTAATACTTTTCATTAAAAGCCTCTTGTATTCCATTTGAAACATACAGGAATGCATGTTAATAACCATGGAATTAACACATTTTTTCTTCTAACCTCTCACCTCTGCGTAACATGGCCCCACTGTGTCATTTTTTTCATCATGCAGTATGTTCATAACAGTAGCTTCACATAAACAGAAGAATAAACAGTACAGCTATCACCTCAAGACACTGTCTCAACAGATTGTTATTTGAATGAGGCTTGTGATTACAGCACTTTTGATATCCTATACAAAGAAAAGTCCCCCTCTGTTTACAGGGTCATCTTGGATCTACTTGTTCCTATCACTGCCCAATTTACCCTCTTGGAACATTTGTTTTTCCATACTGGCATGTTAGTGTGTGCTTTGAAAATTTCGTCCAAGTTTAACATAACAAAGAATGTGACTGTGCAGAAAAATCTTTAATCCTGAAGGAGGAGGAGGAAGAAGAGGATGAAAAGGAGGACAAGAAGATCCTTTCGTTCCCTTTGATGGACTAAAGAAGCAAGAAGCACCAGCACTGTCTGAAAACCAAAATGTAAGAACAAATAGGATTGGTTTTACACAATCTTTGAGTTTGGTAGAATCAGTTTATTCACCAAGAATGTGCCCTATACTCAGGACCCAAATACCTGTAAATCTTATCAACCATCTACAATGTTATGCCCTCTTTTGCCTGGGAACTTGAAAAAAGTCATTTTAGGACACTACCAACCACACTGATATATTGATTCAAAAATATGGATAAGAATTCTATAAAACAAGAGAAAAATAAGAAAAAAAGCAGCACATGTTTGTTCACAGCCTTGAATTTGATTCCGGTTTTCTTATTGTAGGAAAAGTGTCCTATCTCATAACAGGAAGGGGAGGGGGCAACCATGGGTGCCACACTGGAATTCAACCCATGTGGAGGTTGAAAAAAATTGAGGATGAGACAGGGAAGAAATGAAGATGGAATATAAGGAGTCTCCATGAGAGATCAGCTATCTTTTCTTCCAGTCTCGTCAGTCTGGGTTAGTGAGCTGTATCCCATCCCACAGGCAAGCTGAGTCAAAGAGGAAAAGATGGTCATGATCTTATAGGACACGGGCGTGTGCACAAAAGAGACCAGTGCAGCTCTTCTAGTGCAGTCTGTACCGCTTACACGGTGTCATGGCGCCGGCGGTGCAGAGACAGGTGGTCAGAGCGAGAAAAGCTACGATTGCAGTCTGTGCACCGGAAAGGCTTGATGCCTGTGTGCTTGCGGAAATGGCGGGTGAGCTCATCTGAGCGAGCAAATTTCCAGGAGCAACCATCCCAAGTGCATTTATAAGGCTTCTCTCCTAAAAAAGGAAATATGACAAAACAAAAGAAGTCAGATAAGAGACGTTTGGATACTGCAAAGATAACAGAGTACATAACCTTTTATTAAGGCTTTGGTCAAAAACATAAGCAATCACTTTAAAGACTTTTCTCCTTCACTTATACTGAAGTCCCAAAGAAAAGCCACGACGGTTGAAAGGAAAACACATAGGCTGTGCCTCAAACTGGCCTTTGTTTAAGTCCTGGCTATAATACATACTAGCTGTGTGACCTTAAATAAGTCATTTCTCCCTGGCTGAGTCTCTGTTTTCTCATCTCTTAAGAGGGATAAAAATATCTCACAAGGTTGTTTGAAACATTTTATCTTTTAAACACAGGCAATAAATGATGAAACTGAGATCCAAAGCCAAATCATTGATATTTTCCAGTATACCACATGGTAGTAACTATATTTCCTTCCCTAATACTTCCCAACAAATGATCTGAAATAGAACCATACACACAGAAAGAATGTGTGATTCACTGGAATGGAATCTCAGCTAAGACCTTTCTCTGTGAAAGATCAGAAACTCAATGGCATGGAATGGGGTGAGGAGAAGTGTCAAGTCAAACTATTTGAAAGAGATGCACTTGGGCTATATATTGAATATATATGCTCATATATATATATGAATATATATAAAATTAAGTGAAAAAAGTAATATAAAGAACATTAACACAATATGACTCCCATAGTGGTGTATATATCACCTAACACATATTTATATACTCAGAAAAAAGGCAAGATCAATACACTTAAATGTTGATTATGAGAGCAATTAATAGTAAGTGAATACCCAGAAGGTGAGAATGAGAATGAGAAGAGGAATTTCTTTTTTTACTTTGCACCTTTCTGTATTGTTGGAATGTTTTAAAAATCATGATATTGTATCTTTTTTTTTGATACTGTATCTTATAATAAAAATTTTAAAGTAAAAAGATAAGCTATATAACAAAAAAATAAATATTAACTATGGTTAAGGTCATAGGATTAGGGTAATGATTGTTTTCCTTTTAATGTGCTTGTCTATTTCCCATCTTCTATAATGACCATGATAATCCTATAATCATAAATAAGTGACAAGGAAGATTCACAATGCATTGTTTGCATTAATTATAAAAAATTTTTATTTATTTATTTTTGGCTGTGCTGGGTCTTTGTTGCTGCACATGGACTTTCTCTAGCTGTGGTGAGCAGGGGCTACACTTTGTTGTGATGTGTTCTCATTGAGGTGGCTTCTCTTGCTATGAAGCACAGGCCCTATAGTGCATGGGCTTCAGTAGTTGTGGCTCTTGGGCTTAGTTGCATGTGAGATCTTCCTGGACCAGGGATCAAATCTGTGTCCCTGCATTGGCAGGTGGATTCTTATCCACTGGACCCCAGGGGAAGTTCAAATGCATTGGTATTTTAATGGTTTGTCTTACTCTAGCTCATTCTTCCCTTTCTCCTTATAAATGCTCCAGAGTATTTTATTTTATGTTGTAGTAAATTCTAGTGGCAATCTGGTTTGCATATGTTGTTTTTCAGCTTACTGCTCAACACTTACCAGTCTTTCCAAGTGCTTACTAATTTAATTAACTGTGCAACTTTCAAATAATGGGCAACAGAATGACATTCACTCTGACTCACAGTTGTGGCAAATACCAAGGCAACATTTTGAGGATTCATTCAAATTACTGATAATTTCAGTATTAATACCAATTATTTGATACCAATTACTGATAATTTCAATATTCAGACATTGGTACATTAGCTGTTAAGAATAATGAGATAAGAGTTGGAGGTATTGAAAACAAAAGATGGACAATCAAATGTTATAAAATGAAAAGAAAAAGTTACTGAATAGTTAAGCATCACACACACACACACACATGCACAGTAGGATCTCATTTATATTTCTTCAAACTATCTACCTCTGTGTCTCTGTGTCTGTTTCTCTTGCTATTTCCCTCTATTCCTCTCCCTCTTTCTGACACATACACACACACACAAACCAAAGAGAGAAGATCTGGAAGATGACACACCAAATTATCAACAGTAGGAAGGAGAATGAGACTGCAGGTGATATTGAGAGTATGTAAATGGGATTTCAGTTTGGTCTCTAGAATTATATTCCATCACCACACCACCCAGGTATCACATTGCTATAAATTTTGCTGCAATGTCTTAAGAATTTCTCCTGAGAACTTCTATATTCTTTACAATCAAATGAAGAAAATTTGACTTGTAAAGCAGTGAGACCCTCTGATCAAAAGAGCTCATTGTCTAGAATACACAGATTACAGCATTCAGCAAGGAGACTAATTTTTCCTATTGTAAAAGCTGTTACTTTTTATTGTCATTGAACTGGCTCCTGTTTGTGCCAACGCACTTCATGTGGCACAATTCATGGCCTTCTTTAGTACATCACTGACACTGAAGAACAAAACATATATAGGGAAATTAATTCATAATATAAATTATACATATTAGCTATGTGACAAAGTAGGAAATAAATTCCAAGGGTAGAAAATCTGTGGGCTAGTGTGACAGCATTAATCTTGACACACGGGTAGGTTTTAGATGGGCAGAACAGAAGGCAAAAAGCAACCCAGTCAGCTGGGGGCATGGGCTGGTAAGGAAGTACAATAAATGATGCATGGGGTCAGCCATACTAAAGTATCTTTCCAGAAATTGCATGAGATGGTCCTTATTACAAAGGTCAAACTAAATAAGTTGAAATTTAGCATGAAATATAGTGACATACCAAAGAGGAGGACAGTGAGAATAGTTTGTCTTAAATACAGGCAATAAGAGGGATGCATTGACTATAATGAATTTTAAAACAAAATAAACTATAAGTTTGCTCTTTTATCACCATATTCCAATTGTAAGTCAATGATAAGATACTCTTTCCAGGTATGACAAACAGCTCCCACTGCCTTTTTCAGAAGGCAATGGTTGGAGGTAGGGGGAATGTGCAACACTAAACATTTTTAAACTCAAAAATGACTTGATTATGTTGAATGTTGAAATGATCTAGCCATGATATGCAAGATGGATTACAATGGGTACAAAGCTACTGGCTTAATCTATTGTCTGGCACATATAGGTACTCAAAATATTTAGTGAATTGATGGGAGACACTAGAGCAAATGTACCATAAGACTGAAATAAATAAAATCAGAAATAAAAGATAAGATATAACAATGGATGCATCAGAAATAAAAATGATCAGAAAAGACAATTACCAATAACTATATGCCAACAAACTAGATAACTTATAAGAAATGCATAAATTCCTAGAAACATAACATACAAAAAGTAAATTAAAAAGAAACAGGAAGCCTGAATAGATCAATAACAAATAAAGAGATTAAATCAGTAATCAAAAATCTCTGAACAAAGAAAAGCCCAGGACCAGAATGCTTCACAAATGAATTCTACAAAACATTCAAAGAATTTATACTAATTCTTCTTAATATCTTCCAAAACATGGGATAGGAGGAAACACCTCCAAACTTATTTTGTGAGGACAGAATCACTTTGATATCAAAACCAAACAAAGTGCAAGATAAGAAGACTATAGGTCAATATTTTTGATGAATGCACATGCAAAAATCCTCAATAAAATCCTATCAAACTGAATTCAACAGTACATTAAAAGGACTATGTACCATGATCAAGTTAGACTTATCCCTAGGATGATGCAAGGATAGTTCAGTGTACTTAAATCAATTCATGGGATAAAACACATTACCAAATTTAAGAAAATATTTGCATGATTATTTTAATAGCTGCAGGAAAGCACTTGAAAAAGCTCACGGGGGATTTTCAAGATGGTGGAGGAGTAAGACATGGAGATCACCTTCCCGCCCACAAATACATCAAAAATACATCTGCATGTGGAACACCTTCTGAATGCTGGCAGAAGACCCTAGAGTTCCAAAAGGGCAAGCTAATCTCCACAGAATGAAGTAGGGCAAAAGATAAAGATTAAAAAAAGAGACAAAGGAATTGGGATGGAGACCTGTATCCCAAGGAGGGACCCGTGAAGGAGGAAAAGTTTCCACACACTCAGAAACCCCCTCATGGGCGGGGACAGAGAAGCTTCAGAACCTTAAAGGGGAACTCAGCAACAGGTGCTTGGAAGGTAAAATGGATGGAATTCACCACAGAGACGGTTGTCAATTAGCACATCCCAGCCCAAGACACTGCACACCTGCCATGGCACGTGGGGATTGGGTGCTGAGGCTCAGGCTTCAGAGGTCAGACCCCAGGGAGAGTACGGGGGTTGCCTGCCATGAAGATACTCTGAGGGGGCTAGTATGACACAGCCGAGGGAATCCAGGGAAAAGCCTGAGCCTACCACAGCGGCAAGAGATAATTGTAATGGGGACCCTTTAACTCCACACAGATCACAGGACCTCACCTTTGTGTGTGCCATAGGTGGGACAAGCTGCAGCTGTGGACTGCAGTGCCAAAAGCTGGGATAACTGGCTGGCCACCACAAAGGTTGGCATTACTGCTGGAGGCAGAACTAGATACAACTGAAGTTTGAGATCCCAGAGGGGGATATGCCAGCCAGTTGGCCACCACCAAAGCCTGCTCAAGTGCTAGAGGCAGGGGAAAAGATGCCACTACAGTCCTGATTCCAGTGGTTGCCAGGATCATCAAGCTGTGAGCAGCTGCAGTTCACTGCCCACACCTCTCTGGGAGGCTATGCAGCTTGGCTTGGCCAAGGGACACACAACATAGGGCCAATTCCCCTGGGGGAGCCCGTGACCTGATTCAGGCAGGAGCAAATTCTTGCAGGCCTTGGCCACCACAGGCACTCCTCTCACACACCAGTTGTGTCTGTTGTAAACCTTCCCATTTGCAGCCCAACTGAGTGAGTGAGACCGAATAAGCTGCCACTTTTGCCCCCTCTTATCTGGACAGGGAAAAAGACACTTGGAGGGTGGCCTACAAGCAGAGGTGGGGCAAAACCAAAGCTGAGCACATAGGGCTGTATGGACAGAGAAGAGGCAGGGAAATAACTTCTGCAGCCTCAGGTTCACCAGATTAAATCCCCACAATTAGTTTGAGTCTGTGGACTTAGGGGGCAATTGTGGACTTTGGAAGCAAGTATAAGTTGGAGTGAGGCCACATCTGAGTCTGAGCTGGCCCCACAGTGCCCACAGCATGTCCAGAGACCTTCCTAAAAATATTGGAAGACTTAAGAGTAGGCAGTTTGACTGGAGTTCACTGTGTGGTGAGGACAACAGAGGACATAGGAGGACATTCTTCTTACTAATACTCTCCTTCTCTCTATTTTTGTCTTTTTCCTTTTTTATATTGTTCTGTTGCTATTTTATTATTTCATTTTTTAAGAAAAATTACTTAATTTTTCCTTTTAAAATGATTTTACTTTAAAAATAAATCTTATTTTTCTCATTTACAGTACTTTTTTGTTATGTTGCATTTTTTTCTATAGTTTTGGCTTTGTATTTTTGCTAATCTAGATTGTAGCATTCATTTTCACTTATGAGTTTCTTTATTGGTTTCATTGCTCTCTTCCTTTTTGGTCCCTGTTTTTGTCCTTTTTTTCTAACTTCTTTGCTTTTTCTGAGGCTGTGAGCCTCTTTGGGAGTTCTTGTCTGTTTAGTGTTATTTTTGACTTTTGTCTTTGAGTTTTATCTGTCCATGCTTTTCTTTGTTTGTTTGACTTCCTTATCCCTCATTTTACTCTTTCTTCTCCTTTTCTCTCTTTCTTTCTTTTTCTCTTCTGTGCTGTGTGGCTGGTGGATCCTTGGTGCTATAGTAAAGGATCAGGCCTGAACTTCTAAAGTGGGAGACCCAATTCCAGAACTTTGTACCACCAGAGAATTCTTGACACCATGCAACGTTAATCAGCAAGAGTTCTCCTGAAGACCTCCATTTCAACAATAAGACCAGGCCCAACCCAAAGGCCAGCAAGATCTACTGTCAGACACTTAATGCAAAACTATACAAACCAGTAATACAATGTTGCCCATTAGTAGACAGAGTACCCAAAGCCCTACCACACCAACAGACGCCCCAAAACACACCACTGGATATGGCATTACCCTTCAGAGAGACAAGATACGGTTGCATCCACCAAAATACAAGCACCAGTCCCCCTCAAGGGGGCAACCCCACAAGGCATGGTCCAAGCCCACACACTGTGGGCAGACTCCATAAGTAACAGGAACTATGAACTTCTAGCCTAAATAAAGGAGACCTTAAACACAGTAAATTAAACAAAATGAAAAGGCAGAGAAATATGCATCAAGTAAAGGAATATAGTTAAAACCCATAAGACCAAACAAATGAAATGTACCTGAAAAATATTTTCACTCCACCTGAAAAATAATTCATAGTAATGAGAGTAAAGATGATCCAAAATTTTGGAAATAAAATGGAGGCATAGATAAATAGAATGGAGGGATGGATTGAGAGGTCTTCTCAGGTGGTACTAGTGGTAAAGAACCTGCCTGACAATGCAAGAGATGTAAGAGATGTAGGTCCAATCCTTGGGTTGGAAAGATCTCCTAGAGGAGGGCATGGCAACCTGCTGAAGTATTCTTGCCTGAAAAAGCCCATGGAGAGAAAAACTTGGCAGGCTACCGTCCATAAGGTCACACAGAGTTGGACGTGATCACGATGGTGTGATCACTCACCTAGACCCAGACATCCTGGAATGTGAAGTCAAGTGGGCCTTAGAAAGCATCACTATGAACAAAGCTAGTGGAGGTGATGGAATTCCAGTTGAGCTGTTTCAAATCCTGAAAGATGATGCTGTGAAAGTGCTGAACTCAATATGCCAGCAAATTTGGAAAACTCAGCAGTGGCCACAGGACTGGAAAAGGTCAGTTTTCATTCCAATCCCAAAGAAAGTCAATGCCAAAGAATGCCCAAACTACCACACAATTGCACTCATCTCACATGCTAGTAAAGTAATGCTCAAAATTCTCCAAGCCAGGCTTCAGCAATACGTGGAAGGTGAACTTCCAGATGTTCAAGCTGGTTTTAGAAAAGGCAGAGGAACCAGAGATCAAATGCCAACATCCGCTGGATCATAGAAAAAGCAAGAGAGTTCCAGAAACACATCTATTTCTGCCTTATTGACTATGCCAAAGCCTTTGACTGTGTGGATCACAAGAAACTGTGGAAAATTCTGAAAGACATGGGAATACCAGACCACCTGACCTGCCTCTTGAGAAACCTTTATGCAGGTCAGGAAGCAACAGTTAGACCTGGACATGGAAAAACAGACTGGTTCCAAATAGGAAAAGGAGTATGTCAAGGTTGTATATAGTCACCCTGTTTATTTAACTTCTATGCCGAGTACATCATGAGAAACGCTGGACTGGAAGAAGCACAAGCTGGAATCAAGATTGCCAGGAGAAATATCAATAACCTCAGATATGCAGATGACACCACCCTTATGGCAGAAGGAGAAGAGGAACTAAAGAGCCTCTTGATGAAAGTGAAAGAGGAGAGTGAAAAAGTTGGCTTAAAGCTCAAAATTCAGAAAACAAAGATCATGGCATCTGGTCCCATCACTTCATGGGAAATAGATGGGGAAACAGTAGAAACAGTGTCAGACTATTTTTGGGGCTCCAAAATCACTGCAGATGGTGACTGCAGCCATGAAATTAAGACGCTTACTTCTTGGACGAAAAGTTATGACCAACCTAGACAGCATATTCAAAAGCAGAGACATTACTTTGCTGACTAAGGTCCGTCTAGTCAAGGCTATGGTTTTTCCAGTAGTCATGTATGGATGTGAGAGTTGGACTGTGAAGAAGGCTGAGCGCTGAAGAATTGATGCTTTTGAACTGTGGTGTTAGAGAAGACTCTTGAGAGTCCCTTGGACTGCAAGGAGATCCAACCAGTCCATTCTGAAGGAGATCAGCCCTGGGATTTCTTTGGAAGGAATGATGCTAAAGCTGAAACTCCAGTACTTTGGCCACCTCATGCGAAGAGTTGACTCATTGTAAAAGACTCTGATGCTGGGAGGGACTGGGGGCAGGATGAGAAGGGGATGACCGAGGATGAGATGGCTGGATGGCATCACGGACTCGATGGACGTGAGTCTGAGTGAACTTTGGGAGTTGGTGATGGACAGGGAAGCCTGGCGTTCTGTGATTCATGGGGTCGCAAAGAGTCAGACGTGACTGAGTGACTGAACTGAACTGAACTGAAGTGACTTAGCACCTATATGGATTGTGAAGATAACAAGCCCATAGAAAAAATAAAACACAGACAATCAGCAATGAACAACAAATAACAGAGATATAAAATACACTATTGAAACCAATAACAGAATAACTGAGGCAGAAAAATGGATAAATGTTCTGGATGATAGAATGTGGAAATAACTGAAGTATAGCAGAATCAAGAAAAAAAGAGTGAAAAGAAATGAGGATAGTCTAAGGGACCTCTGGGACTACATTAAGTGAACCAACATTTAAATTATAGGAGTCCCAGAAAAAGAAGAGAAAATGAAAGGGTATGAGAAAATATATGAGATTATAGGTGAAAATTTCCCTAAAATGGGAAAGGAAAGAGCAACCCAAGTCCAGAAAGCCCAGAGAGTCCCATACAGGATAAATCCAAAGAGAAATACACCCAAACACATAATAATCAACTAATAAATATTAAACAGAAAAAAAATATTAAAATAATCAAAGAAAAAGCAACAAATAATGTACAAGAAGATCCCCATAATGTTAATAGTTTATCTTTCAAGAGAAATTCTGCATGGCAGAAGGGAGTGGCAGGGTATACTTAAAGTGATGAAAGGAGAAAACTTACAACCAAGATTACTGTATCCTGCAAAGGTCTCATTCAGATATTCTTGAGAAATTAAAAGCTTTAAAGATACGCAAAATTGATAGAATTCAGCACCACAAATCCAGCTTCACATCAAATGCCAAAGGAATTTCTTTAGAGAGAAAACTGGAGAAAAAAGATATACAAAAACAAAGTCAAATTGATAAAATAAATGGTAGATCATATATATCAATAACCACCTTAAATGTAAATAAGTGAAATGCTCCAACCAAAAGACAAAGACTGGCTGAATGGACCCCTATGTATGCAGTCTACAAAGATGAACCTCATACTTCGGGATACATGCAGACTGAAAGTGAGTGTCCGGAAAAAGATGTTCCATACAAATGAAAATCAAAAGAAATAAAGAGTAACAATACTAATATCAGATAAAATAAACTTTAAAGACTGTTACAAGAGATAAGGAAGGACACTACAAAATGATCAACAGATCAATTCAAAAGAATATATAGCAATTATAAATATATATGCACCCAACATAGGAGGACTTCAAGACATTAGGCAAATGCTAACAAATATAAAAGGGGAAACTGACAGCAACATAATAACGATGAGTGATTTTAACACCCTACTCACACCAATGGACAGATCATCCGGACAGAAAATTAATAAGAAAACAAAAGCCTATAATGACACATGGGGCCAAATGGATTTAATTGATATAATAGGACATTTCATCCAAAAGAAGTAGAATTCACTTTTTTCTCAAGCCCACAGGGATCATTCTCCAGGATAGATCACATGCTGCATCACAAATCAAGCCTTGGTAAATTTTAAAAAGTGGAAATTGTATCCAGCATTTTTTTCTCACTAAAATGCTACAAGACTGGATATCAACTATAGGGGGAAAAAAAAAACTATAAAATATACACACACACGGATGTTAAACAATACCCTTCTGAATAACCAACAGGTCATTGAAGAAATCAAAGAAGAAATACAAATATATCTAGGAATGTATGACAGTGAAAACCTGACAACTCAAATCCTATGGGATGCAGTAAAAGCAGCGCTAAGAGGGAAGTTTATAGCAATATAAGCCTACAGCAAGAAAAAAAGAAAAACATCAAATAACCTAACATTAGACCTAAAGTAACTAGAAAAAGGAGCACAAAAATCTCTAAAGTTAGTTGAAGGAAATAAATCATAAAGATCAGAGCAGAAATAAATGAAATAGAAATAAAGAAAACAACAGCAAGAATAAATGAAACTGAAAGCTGGTTATTTGAAAAAATACACAAGATAGATGAACCTTTAGCCAGACTTATCAAGAACAAAAGGGAGATAACTCAAATCAATAAAATTAAAAATGAAAAAGGAGAAATTACAAAAGAAAAGGTAGAAATACAAAGGATCATAAGAAACTACCACAAGCAACTATATGCCAATACAGTGGACAACCTAAAAGAAACGGACAAATTCTTAGAAAGGTACAACCATCCAAGATTGAAACAGGGAGAAACAGAAAATATGAACACACCAATCACAAGCACTGAAATTTAAAACTGCGTCAAAATTTTCTAGCAACAAATCACCCAGAGCCTGATGGTTTCACAGGTGAATTCTACCAAAAGTTTAGAGAAGAGCTAACATCCATTCTGAACCTCCCTGGTGGCTCAGATGGTAAAGAATCTGCTTGTAATGTGAGAGACCTGAGTTCAATCCCTGGGTTGGGAAGATCCCATGGAGGAGGGCATGGCAATCCACCCCAGTATACTTGTCTGGATAATTCCCATGGACAGAGGAGCCTGGCAGGCTACAGGCCATGGGGTCATAAAGAGTTGGACATGACTAAGTGACTAAACACAGCACAACAGCTATCTTACTCAAACTCTTTCAGAAAATTGCAGAGGAATGAAAACTCCCAAACTCATTTTATAAGACTATCATCATCACCCTGACACAAAAACCACACATAGATACCACAAGAAAAGAAAATTACAGGCAAATAACCTTGCTTAACATAAATGCAAAAATCCTTAACAAAATACTAGCAAACCAAATCTCACAACACATAAAAAGGATCATACATCATGATCATGTGGGGTTTATCCCAGGGATACAAGGATTCTTCAATATACACAAATGAATCAATGTGATACATCATATTAAGAAACTGAAAGATAAAAACACATTATCATCTCAATACATAATACCAAGAAAGCTTTTGACAACATTCAACACCCATGTTTGATTAAAAATTCTCCAGAAAGTAGGCATAGAAGGAACTTACCACAGCATAATAAAAGCTATATATGACAAGAAAGAAAGTGAAATTGCTCAGTTGTGTCCAACTCTTTGCAACCCCATGGAGCCTGCCAGGCTCCTCCATCCATGGGATTTTCCAGGCAAGAATACCAGAGTGGGTTGCCATTTCCTTCTCCAGGGGATCTTCATGACCCAAAGATCGAATCCGGGTCTCTGACATTGCAGGCATACTCTTTATTATCTGAACCACTAGGGAATCCATAACCCACACAAATACTGTCAACAGTGGAAAACTGAAAGCATTTCCTTAAAGATCAGAAATAAGACAAGGGTGTTCAAGCTCACCACTATTATTCAATGTCATTTTAGAAGTCCTAGCTATGGCAATCAGAGAAGAAAAAGAAATAAAAGGAATCCAGATTGGAAAAGAAGAAGCAAAATTCTTACTTTTTGCAGATGACATGATATTATACATAGAAAACCCTAAAGATGCCACCAGAAAATTACTGGAGCTGGTCAAGGAAATTTAGTAAAGTTATGGGATACAAAATTAATATACAGAAATTACTTGCATTCCTATACACTAACAATGAAAAATCAAAGAAAAATTAAGAAAAAAAAAACATTCACCATTTTAACAAAAACAATGAAATACCTAGGAATAACTCTACCTAGAGAGAGAAAAGACATTTATGCAGAAAATTACAAGACACTAATGAAAGCAATCAGAGACACAATGGAATGATACACCATTTTCTCAGATTGGAAGAATCAATATTGTGAAAATGACTATACTACCTAAGGCAATTTACAGATTCAATGCAATCTCTATTAAACTATCAATGGTATTTTTCACAGAACTAAAACCAAAAAAAAATTCACAATTTGTATGGAAACACAAAAGAACCCAAAGAGCCAAAGCAATCTTGAGAAAGGAAAAAGGAGCCAGAGAAATCAACATTCTTGACTTCAGATTATACTATAAATTCATCAAGACAGTATGGTACTGTCACAAAACCAGAAGTATAGACCAATGAAACAATATATAAAGACCAGAGACAAGCCCACACAACAATGGGCACCTTATCTTTGACAAAGGAGGCAAGAATATACAATGGAGAAAAGACAGTCTCTTCAATAAGTGGTACTAGGAAAACTGGACAGTGACATGTAAAAGAATGAAACTAGAACACTTCCTAATACCATACACGAAAATAAACTCAAATAGATTAACAACCTAAATGTAAGGCCAGAAACTACAAAGCTCTTAGGTCAAAATCATAGGCAGTATACTCTTTGATATAATCACAGGAAGATCCTCTATGGCCAACCTCTTAGAGTAATGGAAATAAAGCAAAAACAAACAAATGGGACCTAATTAAACTTAAAAGCTTTTCACAGTAAAGGAAACACTAAACAAGATGAAAAGACAATCCTCAGAATGAGAGAAAATAATCACAAATGAAGCAATTAACCAAGAATTAATTTCCAAACATGTATAAGCAGCACATAAGCTCAATATCAGAAAACCAACAGCCCAATAAAAAGTGAGCAGAGAACATAAAAAGACATTTCTGCAAAGAAGACATACAGATAGCCAAGGAAAAACACGTAAAGATGCTCAGCATCACTCTTTATTAGAGAAATGCAAATCAAAACTACAACGAGGTATCATTTCACACCAGTCAGAATGGCCATGGTAAAAAAAAAAAAAAACAAAAAACAATCTACCAACAATAAATGCTGGAGAGCCTGTGATTAAAAGGGAACCCTCCTGCATTGTTCGTGGGAATGTAAGTTGGTACAGCCAATATGGAGAACACTATGGGGATTCCTTAACACACTAGAAATAAAACTACCTCATTACTCGAGCAATCACACTACTGGGCATATACCCTGAGAAAGCCAATTTCAAAAAGACACAAATGTACCCCAGTGTTCATTGCAGCACTATTTAAAATAAGCAGGATATGGAAGCAACCTAGATGCCCATCAAGAAGTTGTTGTACATATACACAATAGAATATTACTCAGCCATAATAAGGAACAAATTTGAGTCAGTTTTAGTGAGGTCAATGAACCTAGAGCCTGTTATACAGAGTGAAGTAAGTCAGAAAGATAAAATATCATCCATGCATGCATGCTGAGTCATTCTGTCATGTCTGACTCTGTGAGACCCTATGGACTATAGCCTACCAGGTTCCTCTGTCCATGGGATTCTCCAGGCAAGCATACTGGAGCAGGGTTGCAATATCTTCCTCCAGGGGATTATTAATGCATATATATGGAATCTAGAAAAATGTTACTGATGAACATATTTACAGATAAGAAATGGATATGTAGATATAGAGAATGAACTTGTGGACACAGTGTGGGAAGGAGAAGCTAGGAGAGATTGATAAACTACCATTGACATATATGGGCTGGATGAAGCAGAAGATGGAATCAAGATTGCTGGGAGAAATAACAATTACTTCAGATATTAAGATGACATTATGGGAGAAAGTGAAGAGGAACTAAAGAGACTCTTGATGAAGGTAAAGAGGAGAGTGAATAAGCTGGCTTAAAACTCAACATTCAAAAAACAAAGATCATGGCATCTGGTCCCATCACTTCATGGCAATTAGATTGGGAAACAATGGAAACAGTGACAGACTTTATTTTCTTGGGTTCCAAACTCACTGCAGATGGTGAGAGCAGCCATGAAATTAAAAGACACTTCCTCCTTGGAAGGAAAGCAGTGACAAACTTAGACAGTATATTTAAAAGCAGAGACATTACTTTGCCAAGAAAAGTCTGTATAGTCAAAGCTGTGGTTTATCCAGTAGTCATATATGGATGTGAGTGTTGGAGCATAAAGAGGGCTGAGTACCAAAGAACTGATACTTTCAAACTGAGGTGTTGGAGAATACTCTTGAGAGTCCCTTGGGCAGCAAGGAGATCAAACCAGTCAATCTTAAAAAAAAATCAACCCTGCATATTCATTGGAGGGACTGATGCTGAAGCTCCAATATTTTGGCCACCTGATATGAAGAGAGGACTCATTGGAAAAGTCCCTGATACTGGGAAAGATTGAAGGCAGGAGGAGAACGGGATGACTGAGGATGAGATGGTTGGATGGCAACACCTACTCAATGGACATGAGTTTGAGCAAGCTTTGGGAGATGGTGAAGGACAAAGAAGCCTGGAATGCTGCAGTCCATGGGGCCACAAAGAGCTGGACATGACTGAGTGACTGAACAACAACAACACATACAGTATCATGTGTAAAACAGATGTATAGCAGGAAGATGCTACATAACACAGGGAACTCTGCCTTGTGTTCTGTTATTACCTAGAGGGGGTGAAAGTGTAAGGGAAGGAAGGCTCAAGAGAGAGGGGATATTTATATATAAATCAGTTATAATAATTATATATATATATATAATTATGACTGATTCACTTTGATATAAGACAGAGATTACTACATCATTGTAAAAAAAATTATCCTCCAATAAAGAAAAAGTTCAAAATCCATTTATAATTAAAATGTTCAACAGAACAGTTATATAGGAACTTAATACAATTTATATGTGATAACAGGTGACATAATAACCAATAGGAAAATAAGTTAAAGCTATGCCCTAAGATCCAGGGCAAGGTAAGGCTGCTGAATCTTCCCATTTCTTTTCAACATAATACTGGAATTCACAGCTACAGCATTACATGAAAAAAGGAAATAAAAGGTAACCAAGATTCTCAACAGAACTATCAGAGAAATGAAAATCAAAACTACAATGAGGTATCACCTCACCCCAATCAAAATAGCCATCATCAAAAATCTACAAACAACAGATGATGGAGAGGATGTGGAGGAAAGGGAACCCTTCTACACTGTTGTGGGAATGTAAGTTATTACAGCCACTATTGAAAACAGTATGGAGGTTCTTTAAAAAACTAAAAGTAGTTTTGCCATATGATCTAGAAATCCCACTCTTCAGCATATATCCAGACAAAATAATAATTCAAAAAGAATCATGCACCCCTGTTTTCATAGCAACACTATTCACAATAGCCAAGCCATGGAAATAACCTAAATGTCCAATGACAGATGAATGGATAAAGAAGATGTACATATATCAGGCTTCCCTGATAGCTCAGTTGGTAAAGAATCTGCCTGCAATGCAGAAGATCCTGGTTCAATTTCTGGGTCAGGAAGATCCCCTGGAGAAGGGATAGGCTACCCACTCCAGCATTCTGGCCTGGAGAATTCAATGGACTGTACAAATCCACGAGGTTTCAAAGAGTTGGACACGACAGAGCAACTTTCACTTCACTTCACTTCACACATATGCAATGGATTACTAATCCATAAAAATAATGAAACAATGCCATTTGCAGCAACATGGATGGATCTAGAGATTATCATATTAAGTGAAGTAAGTCAGAAAGAGAAAGACAAATACTATATAATATAATCTATATGTGGAACCTAAAATGTGTCACAAATGAGCCTATCTATGACAGAGAAAAAGATGCACAGACTTATGGCCAAAAGGAAGGGTGGTGTGGGAGAGGGATGCATCGAGAGATTACAGTCAGCAGATGTAAACTATTATATACAGAATGGATAAACAACAGGCCCTACTATAAGCACAGATGACTACAGTCAATATCCTGTGATAAACCATAATGGAAAATATAAAAAGAATATGTGTATACACACACACACGCACACATACAGACACACATTCACACACACAACTGAATCAATTTGTTGTACAAAATAAATTAATTCAACATTGTAAATCAACTACATTTCAAGGCACCCAAACCAGAAAGGAAGAAATAAAGTTACCTCCATTTGCAGATGATAAGATCATATACATAAACAACCACAAATTTTAAACAAACAAAAAACTAAAGCATTTAGAACTAATTAAAGAGTTCAGTTAACCGTAAACATACAAAATTAAAATATGAAAATCACTCACATTTCTAAACACAAACAACAAAGTATCTGAAACAGAAATCAAGGAAACAAGACAATTCAAAATAACTACAAAAAGAATATAATAGGAATAAATTTAACTAATGAGGTTAAAGACTTGTGCATAGAAAATTATAAAACACTGATGAAGGAAATTAAAGAAGGCATAGGTGAATGGAAAGATATCTCATGTTTATGGTTGGGAAAATTAACATTGTTAAAATATCCATAATACCCAAAATGACCTACAGATGCAATTCAACCACAGATTCAATGTGAATCCTATCAAAACTCCAATGGTGGTTTTTACAGTAATAAAAAAAAAATTCTAAAGTTCATGTGTAACAGCAAAAGACCCTGAATAGTCAAAGCAATTTTAATAAAAAAGAGTAAGCTTGGAGGCATTGAAAGTCCTGATATATTACATATATATGTGTATATATGTGTCACAAAGCTACATTAATGAAGTACTGATGTTAAAACCGACTTACAGACAAAACAAGCGGAGAGCTCACATAGAAATACATGCATCTACAGTCAACTGATCTTCAACAACATGTCTATAGCAAATGATGGGAGAAGAATATCTTCAATAAATAGACAAGGAAAACTCAATATCCACATGTGGAAGAATGAAACTGGACCTTTATATCATATACAAAAATAATCTCAAAATGAATTTATGTCCTAAACGTAAGACCAGAAACTAAAAAGCTACTAGAAGAAAACATAGGGGGAAGCTTTTCTTTTATTGAAGTATTTAAAGTGTTGTGTTAGTTTTAGGTGTAAAGTAAAATGAACTGAATCATTTTAGTGAATACCTGAAACTGACACAATATGATACATAATACACATACTTGTATACATATTAAATATTTGGTTTTATTTATACATGTATATTTCTTACAAGATTATTTTCTATTTCAAGTTATTACAAGATAATGAATATAATTCCCTGTACTATATAGTAGATCCTTGTTTCTTATCTATTTGATACATAGTAGCTTGTATCTGTTAATCCCATAAATCTAAATTATCCCTCTCATAATATCTTCCCCTTTAGTAAACATGAGTTTGTATTCTATGCCTATGAGTCTGTTTCTGTTTTGTATATAGATTCTTTTTTTATTTTATTTTTATTATTTTTTTAGATTCTTTTTTATTATTTTTAGATTCCACATATAATGATATCATATATTCGTCTTTGTCTGATTTACATCATTAAGTACATATTCTAGGCCCATGCACATTGCTGAAAATGGCAATATTTCATTCTTTTTTATGGCTGAAAAATAATCACATATATATGTGTATATATATATATGTATATTCTACATACATATGTGTAAAGTATATACACATAGTATAGACTATATACTTATACATAGTACAGTATATACATAGTATAGTCTATAGTCTATATGTATATATGTTCAGTTCAGTTCAGTCTCTCCGAAATGTAAGACTCTTTGTGATCCCATGGATGGCAGCACACCAGGCCTCCCTGCCCATCACCAACTATGGGAGTTTACTCAAACTCATGTCCATTGAGTCGGTGAAGGCATCCAACCATCTCATACTCTGTCGTCCCCTTCTCCTCCCACTTTCAATTTTTCCCAGCATCAGGGTCTTTTAAAATGAGTCAATTCTTGCATCAGGTGGCCAAAGTATTGGGAGTTTCAGCTTCAACATCAGTCCTTCCAATGAACACACAGGACTGATCTCTTTTAGGATAGACTGGTTGGATCTCCTTGCAGTTCAAGGGACTCCCAATAGTCTTCTCCAACACCACAGTTCAAAAGCATCAATTTTCGGTGTTCGGCTTTCTTTATAGTCCAACACTCACATGACCACTGGAAAAACCATAGCCTTAACTACACGGACCTTTGTTGGCAAAATAATATCTCTGTTTTTTAATATGCTGTCTAGGTTGGCCATAAATTTTCTTCCAAGGAGCAAACATCTTTTAATTTCATGGCTGCAGTCACCATCTGCAGTGATTTTGCAGCCTAAGAAAATAAAGTCTGTCACTGTTTCCATTGTTTCCCCATCTGTTTTCCATTAACTGATGGGGCTGCATGCCATGATTTTCGTTTTTTGAATGTTGAGTTTTAAGCCAGCTTTTTCACTCTCCTCTTTCACTCTCATCAAGAAGCTCTTTAGTTCCTCTTCACTTTCTGCCATAAGGGTGGTGTCATCTGCATATCTGAGGTTATTGATATTTCTCCTGGCAAACTTGATTCCAGCTTGTGCTTCCTCCAGCCCAGAGTTTCTCATGATGTACTCTACATAGAAGCTAAATAAGCAGGGTGACAATATACAGCCTTGATGTACTCCTTTTCCTATTTGGAACCAGTCTGTTGTTCCATGTCCAGTTCTAACTGTTGGTTCCTGATCTGCATAAAGGTTTCTCAAGAGGCAGGTCAGGTGGTCTGGTATTCCCATCTCTTTCAGAATTTTCCACAGTTTATTGTGATCCACACAGTCAAAGGCTTTGACATAGTTAATAAAGCAGAAACAGATGTTTTTCTGGAACTCTCTTGCTTTTTTGATGATCCAACAGATGTTGGGAATTTGGTCTCTGGTTCCTCTGCCTTTTCCAAAACCAGCTTGAACATCTGGAATTTCACAGTTCACGTATTGTTGAAGCCTGTAGGGAAAACCACTAGACCATTCGGTTATGATCTAAATCCAATCCCTTATGATTATACAGTGGAAATGAGAAATAGATCTAAGGGACTAGATCTGATAAGAGTATCTGATGAACTATGGAACAAGGTTCATGACATTGTACAGGAGACAGAGAGTAAGACTATCCCTAAGAAAAAAGCAAAAAAGCAAAATGGCTGAAGAGGCCTTACAACTAGCTGTGAAAAGAAGAGAAGTGAAATGCAAAGGAGAAAAGGAAAGACATACACATTTGAATGCAGAGTTCCAGGAGAGATAAGAAAGCCTTCCTCAGTGATCAGTGCAAAGAAACAGAGGAAAACAATACAATGGGAAAGACTAGAGATCTCTTCAAGAAAATTAGAGATACCAAGGGAACATTTCGTGCAAAGATGGGCTCAATAAAGGGCAGAAATGGTATGGACCTAACAGAAGCAGAAGATATTAAGAAGAGGTGGCAAGAACTTTCCAAAAAAAGATCTTCATGACTCAGATAATCATGATAGTGTGATCACTCACCTAGAGACAGACATCCTGGAATGTGAAGTGAAGTGGGCCTTAGGAAGCATCACTCTGAACAAAGCCAGTGGAGGTGATAGAATTCCAGTTGAGCTATTTTAAATCCTGAAAGATGATGCTGTGAAAGTGTTGCATTCAATATGACAGCAAATTTGGAAAATGCAGCAGTGGCCAGTTTTCATTCCAATCCCAAAGGAAGGCAATGCCAAAGAATGCTCAAACTACTGCCGTATTGCACTCATCTCACACGCTAGTAAAACAGTATATGCATATATATATATATATATATATATATACATGTATGTATATTCACATATGTATAGTCTTCCCAGGTGGTCCTAGTAGTAAAGAACATGCCTGCCACTTCAGAATTCTTGCCTGGAGAATCCCATGACAAAGGGGCCTGGCAAGCTACAGTCCATAGGGCTGCAAAGAGTCTGACACTACTGAAATGACTTAGCATACATGCGTGCTAGAGTGGGTTGTCATGCCCTCCTCCAGGGAATCTTCCCAACCCAGGGATCAAACCTGTGTCTCCTGTGTTGCAGGTGGACTCTTTGCCCACCAAGCGACCTGGGAAGCATACACACACACCTTCTTAAACCAATCCTCTGTTGATGGGCACTGGGATTTTTTTTTTTTAATGTAATGGCTTTTGTTTAAATAGTGCCTCTATGAACATTGGAGTGTATGTACTTTTTCAAATCAGAGTTTCTGTCTTTTATGGATAATATAGCCAGGTATAGGATTGCTGGATCATATAGTAGTTCTACATTTACTTTTCTGAGGAACCTGCATAATATTTTCAACAGTGGCTGTGCCAGTTTACATTCTCACCAACAGAGTTTGAAGGTTCCCTTTTCTCCACACCTTCTTTAGCATGTTATTTGTAGATTTTGATAATAGCCATTTTGACCAGTGTAAGGTGATGTCTCACTGTGGTTTTGATTTGCATTTCTCTAATAATGAGCAATGTTGAGCATCTTTTCATGTCCCTGATGGCCATCTATATGTCTTCCTTGGAGAAATGTCTATTCGGGTCTTTTGTCCATTTATTGATTGTGTTGTTTTTTCAATGTTGAGTTGTATGTACTGCTTGTGTATTTTGGAAATTAATCCATCATTTGTCGCATCATTTGCAAATATTCTCTTCCATTTCACAGCTTTCTCTTTCCTGATGGTTCTCATTTCTGTGCAAAAGATTTTAAGTTTCATTAGGTCCAACTCATTTATTTTTGCTTTTATTCCATTTGCATTGGGAGACTGATTTAAGAAAATGTTGCTGAGATTTATATGTGAGTATGTTTTGCCTATTTTCTTTTCTAGGAGTTGTATGGTGTCATGCCTCATAAATATTTAGGCCTTTATGCCATTTTGAGTATATTTTTGCATATGCTATGATGGCGTGTTCTAATTTCACTGATTTACATTAAACTGTCCAACTTTCCCAACACCATTTGTTGGAGAGACTGTCTTTGCTCCATTGTATATCCCTGCCTATCTTGTCTTAGATGAACTGAGGATAGGTGTGTGGGTTTATTTCTTGGCTCTCTATTCTGTTTCATTGATCTATATGTCTGTTTCTGTGCCAATACCATAATGTTTGGGATCCTGTAATTTTTTAGTATATGTGAATTCTGAAAAGGTTATGCCTCCAGCTTTTTTCTTTTCTCTCAGAATTGCTTTGGCAATATAGGGTCTTTTGTGGCTTCATAGAAATTTTAGGATTATTTGCTCTAGTTCTGTGAAAAGTGTCAGGGGTACTTTGAGAGGGATTGTATTAAATCTATAGGTAACTTTGCATAATATGGCCATTTTAACACACTGATTCTTCCAACACACGAGCATGAGATATATTTCCGTTTCTTTGAATTCTCTTCAATTAACTTTCACCTTCTGGGTTTAGGTCATTTCTAAACATTTTTTATATGACCTTAAATGGTATTGTTTTTATACTTTCATTTTCTGATATTTCTTGCTAGTGTAAAGAAATGCAACAGATTTTTGCAGACTAATCTTACATCCTGCTAACTTTCTTAATTTATTTATTAGTTCTAATAGCTTTTGCGTGGAGACTATAGGATGTTTTCTATACATAGAAGATCAGTCAGCTGCAAATAGTGGCAGTTTTATCTCTTCCTTTCCAAGTAAGTTACTAAGATACTTAAAATTATTTCTATCATTTTAAATTTGTGAGGCTTTTGTTACCTAGATAATGGTCTATCCTAGAGAACGTTTCATGCACACTTGAAAAGAATGCATTTTGATCTTTGGTTTTGTTTTTAGGATGGTGTGTCTTATAGATATCAGTTAAGTCCAACTGGTCTAATGTATCATTTAGGATCTCTGGTGCCTTATTGAATTTTCAGTCTAAGTGATCTGTCCATTGATGTCACTGGGTGTTAAAGGCTCTTACTATTGTTGTATTACTGTCCTTTTGTCCTTTTATGTCTGTTATTATTTATTTTACATACTTAGGTGTTTCTATATTGGGTGCACATATTTAACAAGTGTACTAGTTTCTTCTTGTATTGATCTTTTTGCAATAATATAATGTTCTTCTTTTCCTTTCTTTATGGCCTTTGTTTTAATGTCTACTTTGATATGAGTACTGCTACCTCCACTTTCTTGTCATTTTCAATTGCATGAAATATCTTTATCCATCCTCTCACTTTCAGTTTCTCTGTGTGTCCTTCATCTTTTTTAAAAAATATATTTTATTGAAGCATAGTTGACTTACATGGAGAAGGAAATGGCAACCCACTCCAGTATTCTTGCCTGGAGAATCCCAGGGACAGAGGAGCCTGGTGGGCTGCTGTCTATGGGGTCGCACAGAGTCGGACACGATTGAAGCAACTTAGCAGTAGCAGTTGACTTACAAGGTGATTCAGTTATACAATACACATATATTATTTTCAAAATCATTTTCCATCATAGACTATTGTTCACTATACTATACATTAAACCTTTCTTGCTTGTTGCATATTTATTTTTTAACCAGAAATATAGCATTCTATTCATATGAAGTCAAACAAGTGGAATCAAAATGTCATAATATTTTTCGTTAGGCAAAAATTCATGAGTTTTCTAAAATATATAATATGCATATATATTTATGCATATATATATATGTACACAAAAGCTTTTCTACTACACTTGATAAAGGCTTTGGAAAGAACATTCAAAAAAAAAAAAGAAGAGATGGAGAAATTGGAGAACATAAACTAAATGAAATGGGAGCACTGAATATGAAATAGAAAAAGTGAAACAAACTAGATAAAAGTAAAAGATCATCATATAGTCCAGTTGTTTTTAAACATGACTGCTCATAAGAAACATATCTGGTGCTCTGGAGAAAAAAGCAATATATGAGCATTTGTATTTTTCAAAAAAAGTCAAGATATTTTTGATATGCATCTGGTTTTAAAAAGTGATTGCAGGTTTTTCTATTAGATCCTAGTTTTCACAATATAAAGTTCTATTATCTTTCTGTTGATCAATCATGATACAATCATGATACATGATACTGTTAAGGGAGTAACAGTCACAATAGTAAAAAAACAGTATAAAATAATTACATACAAAATGGTGGGGGTGCAGTCAAGCAGAGTGATCTGGTAAGTGGAAGTGCACACATGCACATGTTTTCATCCACCCAGTCAGTCTATGTCTTTTGGTTGGTGTATATAATCCATTTACATTTAAAGTAATTATCAATATGTATGATCATTATATACATCATGCTATTATCATTAGCATTATACATCATATTATTATTTATAAACACTTATTGTTCCCTTAGTTGTTTTGGGTTTATTTCCTGGAGATCTTTTCCTTCTCTTGTGTTTCCTGCCTAGAGAAGTTCCTTTTGCAATTGTTGTAAAGCTGGCTTTGTGGTGCTGAATTATTTTAACTTTTGCTTGTCTGGAAAGTTTTTGATTTCTCCATCAAATCTGAAGGAGAGTCTTGCTGGGCAGAGTATTCTGGGTTGTAAGTTCTTCCCTTTCATCACTTTAAATATATCATGCCATTCCCTTCTTTGTAGAGTTTCTGTGGAGAAATCAGCTGATAGCTTGGTGGGAGTTCCCTTGTATAACAGTTGTCATTTTCCCCTTGTTTTTAATATTTTATCTGTGTCTTCAATTTTTGTCAGTTTAATTACTATGTGTCTCAGTGTGTTCTTCCTTGGGTTTATCCTTCTTGGGACTCTCTGTGCTTCCTGGACTTGGTTGACTATTTCCTTTCCCATTCAGGAAGTTTTTAGCTATTATCTCTTCAAATATTTTCTCAAGTCCTATCTCTCTTCTCCTTCTGGGGCCCCTATAATGCGAATGTTGGTGTGTTTAATGTTTTCCCAGCGGTCTCTTAGGCTGTCTTCATTTTTTTCTCTTTCCTTTTTCTATATTCTGTTCTGTGGCAGTGATTTTCAAAATTTTGTCCTCCAGGTCATTTATCCATTCTTCGGCCTCAGTTATTCTGCTACTGATTCCTTCTAGTGCATTATTCATCTCTGCTTGTTCTTTAGTTCTTTGGCAAAAGTTTCTTGCATCTTCTCAATCTTTGCCTCTATTCTTTTCCTGAGATTGTCTTCACTATCATTATTCTGAATTCTTTTTCTGGCAGGTTGCTTATCTCTACTTCACTTAGTTGTTTTTCTGGGATTTTTATCTTGTCCCTTCACTTGGGACATAACTTTCTGCCTTTTATTGTGTCCCTGCCAATCCACTCCTCCACAGGAGACCATCCAACATCAGCAGGTAGTTTTGACTCAGTCTCCTCTGGGGTCACTGCTCGTCTCCTCTGGGTCTTGGTGCATGCAAAATTTTGTTTGCGCCTTGCAAGAGTGAAGTCTCTGTTTCCCCCAGTCCTTTGGAAGTCCTATAATCAAATCCCACTGGTCCTCAAGGCCAGATTCCCTTGGGAGTCTCAGTCCCTTTGTCAGATCCCCAGGCTGGGAAGTCTGACATGTGGTTAAGAACCTTCACAACAGTGGAGAACTTCTTTGATATTAATGTTCTCTGGCCTGTGGGTCACCCAACCAATGGGTATGAGATTTGATTTTATCATGATTGTGCCCCTCCTACCATCTTGCTGTGGCTTCTTCTTTGTCTTTGGATGTGGGATATCTTTTTTGGTAGGTTCCAGCATCATTCTGTCATTGGTTGTTCAACCGTTGGCTGCAATTTTGTTGTTCTCTCAGGAGGAGATGAGTGCACCTTTTTCTACTCCACCATGTTGAAGCAGAAGCCCTTGTCCATCCTCTTAAAATGAATCTCTTACAGGCAGCATATTGAAGTTTCTTGCTTTTTTAATCCAATCTGTCACTCTACGTATTTTAATTGGAGCTTTTAGTCTACTGACATTTAAAGTACTTACTGATAACTATGCATGTATTGCTATTTTAAACCTTGTTTTCCAGTTTTTGTAGTTTTTCTTTGTTCATTTCTTCTTCCTTTTTTGTATTCCTCTTCTGATTTAATGACTTTTTTTGGTAGAATGCTTGATCTTTTTTTTTTTTTGTTTGTTTTGGTGAATCAACTGTGTTATTGATTTGTGGTTACCATGGAGTTCAAATATGTTGACTCTTAACTATATCTACTTGCTTTGAACTGACAGTCATACAACTTCAAACACATTCTAAAAGATCTACGTTTTTAAACCTTCTTTTTCTACATTTTGTGACTTAGAAGTCCTGTTAAATATACTTCATGCTTATCCTTTGGCCGATAAGCATGAATTTTGATTGTTTATATATAAACAAAAATCAATTAATAGCCTTATGGGGGTTTCCTTGTAACTGACTGTTTTTCTCCTGGTGCCTTCAGAATCTTCTATCTTTCACTTTTGCCATTTCAATTGTCATGCTTTGGTGTAGATCTGTTTGGGCTGATCCTTTTGGGGACCCTTTGTACTTCTAGTACCTTGATATCTGTTTTCTTCTTCAGTTTGGGGAAGTTTTTAGCCATAATTTCTTCAGATATTTTTTAGGGCCCCTCTTTTTCCTTTTCTGGAGTCCCTGTTATGTGTAAGTTGTATGTTTTATGTTATTCCATATATTTCCTATGATGCTTTCCTTCTTTTTATTTTTTTTTTCAATTTGTCAGATGTTCTAACTAGGTGATTTCCATTATTCTATCTTCCAGATTACTTATCCATTGTTTTATCCTATTTAGTCTGATATTCAGTGCTTCTAGATTGGTTTTTACCTCAGCAGTTGAATTGTCTAATTTTGATCAGTTCATCTTTACTTTTCTCTACTTTATTGTTACTATGATCTACATTTCTTTTGATAATCTTTCTTAATTTCTTTAGCATTGCTTTACATCTGTTTGGAGCTATGAGTCTAGTAGACTGATGCTGGGAATGACTGAGGGTAAGAGAAGTGGGTGATAGAGGATGAGATGGTTGGATGGCATCAGCGACTCAAAGGACCTAAGCTTGAGCAAACTCCAGGAGGTGGTGAAGGACAGGGAAGCCTGGAATGATGCAGTCCTTGGGGTTGAAGAGTGGGACATGACTTAGTGACTGGACAACAAAGGAAGTGATTGCTAAAGCAAGTGAGATTTGTATGGTCATAGTGAAACCATATGGTGCCTGTGTAGGAATCCACAGATTTGCTCAGAAGCAGACCAAAGTTGCACATCCCTCACTGCTGTGTTAGTCCAAGACCCATGCAAGGTTGTGAGGTGGACTAGACTTGAGCTGAGGGTTGGGACATTGCAGATTCAGGAATATAGGTGGCTGTGCTGCTACCTGGTTTCTGGGCTGCCTCTGTCAGCCCCAGGTCTGGTACCAAGTAGCTGTGTGGAATGGGTAGAACCATGGTGCTCTGCCTGGGGAATGAATCTTGCATGCTCCAGCTCAGGACCTGTCTGCCACAGACTCAGCACCCAGCTGCTTCATGTTCCTGTGGCACCACCTACTGTGTGTGATGACAATGTCTTTTGTCGTTGGACCCTCCATCATAGCATCTGTACCAACAATGTGTTCTTCATTGGGGGCAAGTTTCTTGATATTGGTCTGGGCAATGAGTTTTTGGATAAGCACAAGAAACAAAAGCAAAAATAGACAAAGGGATTCCATCAAAACATTCCATGAAAACAATCAAGAGTTAAAATGCAGACTGTGAAATGGGAGGATATATTTGTAAGTCACATACTTGATAAGGGGAAATTAATAGACAAGCTACATAAATACATACAATTCAACAACAAAAACCTAAAGAACTCAATTTAAAAATGGACAAAAGATCTGAATAGACATTTCTCAAATAAAAGATATGCAAATTGTCAATAGGTATATAAAAAAGTCAAAAGATACATGCTCAATTTCACTACTCATCAGAGAAATTCAAATCCAAATCACAGTGAGCAATCACCTCATACCTGTTACAATGGCTATATCAGAAAGACAAAAGATAGCAACTATTGGAAAGATGTAGGGAAAAGGCAATACTTGTACACTGTTGGTGAGAATGTAAATTGATAAAACTACTGTAAAAAAGTTTAGAGGTTCCTCAAAAAAATATTAAACATAAGATTACCATATGATCCTGAATTCCCACATCATGGTATATAGTCAAGGGTAATGAATTATTTCAATAAGATCTCTGTGCTTCCATGTTCATTCAGCATTGTTCACAATAGCCAAAATACAGAAATAACTCACGTGTCTGCTGATGGATGAATGTATAAAGATGTGCTTAATAAATAAAATGGAATATTATTCAGACTTAAAAAGGGAAATGCTGTCATTTGTAACAACATATATGAACCTATAGGACATTGTTTTTATTTTTCAGTCAGTAAGTCATGTCTGACTCTTTGCAACCCCATGGACTGCAGCACACCAAGCTTTCCTGTTCTTCACTATCTTCTGGAGCTTGCTCAGACTCATGTCCATTGAGTCAGTGATCCTATCAAACATCTCATTCTCTGTTGCCCACTTCTCCTCTTGCCTTCAATCTTTCCCAGCATTAGGGTCTTTTCCAATGAATAGGCTCTTCACATCATGTGACCAAAGTATTGGAGCTTTAGCTTCAGCATAAGTCCTTCCAGTGAATATTTAGGACTGATTTCCTTTACAATTGACTAGTTTGATTCTCCTTGTAGTCCAAGGGAATCTCAAGATTCTTCTCTAGAAACACAATTCAAAAGCATTAATTCTTTGGCATTCAGCCTTCTTCATGCTTCATCTCTCACATCCGTACATGACTACTGGAAAAACCATAGCTTTGACTGTATGGACTTTGATTGAAAAGTTATGTCTCTGCTTTTTAATAGGCTGTCTAGGTTTGTCATTGTTTTTCTTCCAAGTAGTAAGCATCTTTTAATTTCACAGCTGCACTCACCGTCCACATTATACTAAGTGAAATAAATAAGATAAAAAAAGATAAGTACTGCATCATTTCATGCAGTATTTTGGAATACATGCAGAATATGCAATCTAAAACCATCAAGCTCAGAGAGGAGATCGAGATGGCAGAGTAAGAGGATGCTAAGCTCATCATCCCCACAAACAGATCGAAAAATACAACTACATGTGTAGCAACACTGGGGACTATCTGGAAGTCTCTTCTATGACCAAGGCTGTAAAGAAAGATTAACACAGAATCAAGAAGAAGGGAGGAAAAGCAATGATGCTGAGACTCATGCTCCTTGCAGGAGACACAGAAAAATAGGAGGTATTATATGCACCAGGAATCTCCTAGCAAGTAAGAGGTTTGAGTCGAATGCCCCAGCCCTGGGGTGTGTCACTGGGAAGATGAGTTC
Organism: Capra hircus; assembly: GCF_001704415.2. Taxonomy (NCBI): domain Eukaryota; kingdom Metazoa; phylum Chordata; class Mammalia; order Artiodactyla; family Bovidae; genus Capra; species Capra hircus. Next base: position 16,644 of record NW_017189573.1, on the reverse strand, counting down.
CCCTAGATGGTTTAAAATCATGTAGAACATGCTGGAGGACTATAGGGAAATAAGACACTGCTCATGGACAGCAAGTATACATGTTTTCTGACTCTTGGGATAAAGGGAGAGTAGGCAGACTGATAAAGTCCTGTGGTTCTAGCTGGTTCCCCATGACCATCATAGCACATACCATAGCTTGCATTGTGTGCTTGTTCCAGCCCCCCCCCCACCCCCCGGCTCAGTTCTCCACTAGTTAAAAGGTCTCTTTTTCTGAGGAGAGTGCACATTTTGGATGAAGGGGGATGGAGATTGCTTGGCCCTGAACACTCCAGCATCTGAACAGAGCAAGGGTGGTCATTGCTGGTGTATGTGAGGAAGTGGCAGATTGGGAGCAACATGAAGCTCAGACTGGCATTCCAGGACCATCCCAGAGCATGCCTCACCTGCATCTGGCAACTTCTCCAGCCCTATTGTTCCAGTATTGCTCTCCTGTGGTGAAGGTGGTGTTGCTGGGAGGCAGAGGTGCACATACTTGAATGAAGCAGAGACGGCTTATACCTGACCTTGCATCTGAGTGGGGCAAGGGCAGCTATTGGCAGTGAGTATGTGGATTAGAAACTGCTTCAGGCTCTGACTAGATGGGATCATCCCAGTACACATCCCATATTCTAATTGTCCCTTTTGCTCTAGCGCTGATCTCATTAGAGTGGAAGTACCCTTTAAGAGGGGAAAACGCACGCTGAGAGGGAATGGAACCCCCTCAGACCTGAAATTCAGGACTTCCGCTTTAGCAACTTGGGCCTTGATTCTGCTGTCAAAAGGGTGGTGATGGCAATCAAGCATAGGAAAGGACCTATTTCACACTTAGGGAAGTCTCTTGCTTTTCCATCTCCAGGACTCCAATCCTTGATAGGATTATCAAGGCGGTAACTGCCAGTGCATTGGGAGAAGGCATGAGCAATGCTCACTTCAGATTCAGTTCTCCTAGAACAGACACGGCACACACAGACTGCATAGGGATGCTCCCACAGAAAAATACCACTTCAAGACCAAGATAGGTAACTGTATCACCTAATTACAGAGAAATAAAAACAGTTAAACAAAATGACAAGTCAGAAAAATTTTTTTCAAGTGAAATAATTTTTTTTAAATGCTGGCCAAACCTCCTTAAGAAACAGAGATAAATAAATACTAGCAGTTCGAATCCAACAGTATATTAAAAGGATCATACACAATAAACAAATTGAATTTATCCCATGGATGCAAGGAATTGTTATAACCCAAAAATCAATCAGTGTGACACACAATATCAACAAGTTGAAGAATAAAAAACATACTATCATCTTGAATAGATTTGATAGACAGAGTGCCTGAAGAACTATGGACAGAAGTTAGTCGCATTGTACAGGAACTGGTGATCAAAATCATCCCCAACAAAAAGAAATGCAAAAAGGCAAAATGGTTGTCTGAGGAGGCCTTACAAATAGCTGAGAAAAGAAGAGAAGTGAGACACAAAAGAGAAAAGGAAAGATAAAACCCACCTGAATGCAGAGTTCCAAAGAATAGCAAGGAGAGATAAGAAAGCCTTCCTAAGTGATGAATGCAGAGAAATGGAGGAAAACAATAAAATGGGAAAGACTAGAGGTCTCTTCAAGAAAATCAGAGATACCAAAGAACATTTCATGCAAAGAATGGGCACAATTAAGGACAAAAATGATATGAACCTAACAGAAGCAGAAGATAGTAAGATGTGGCAAGAATACACGGAAGAACTATACATAAAAGATCTTCATGACCTGGATAATCACAATGGTGTGATCACTCACCTAGAGCCAGACATCTTAGAGTGCAATATCAAGTGGGTCTTAGGAAGCATCACTATGAACAAAGCTAGTGGAGGTGATAGAATTCCAGCTCAGTTATTTCAAATCCTAAAAGATGATGCTGTGAAAGTGCTGCACTTAATATGCCAGCAAATTTGGAAAATTAAGCAGTGGCCACAGGACTGGGAACGGTCTGTTTTCATTTCAATCCCAAAGAAGGGCAATGCCAAAGAATGTTCAAATTAATGCACAATTTTACTCATCTCACACACTACCAAGTAATGCTCAAAATTCTCCAAGTGAGGCTTCAACAGTACGTGAACCGAGAACTTCCAAATATTCAAGCTGGATTTAGAAAAGGCAGAGGAACCAGAGATCAAATTGCCAACATCTGTTGGAGCATAGAAAAAGCAAGAGAATTCCAGAGGAACATCTATTTCTGTTTCACTTATGCCAAAGTCTTTGTGCATCACAGCAAGTTCTGGAATATTCTTAAAGAGATGGGAATAACAGATCACCTTAGCTGCCTCCTGAGAAACCTGCAGGCAGGTAAAGAGGCAACAGTTAGAAGTGGACATTAAACAATGGACTGGTTACAAATTGGGAAAGGAGTACTTCAAGGCTGTATATTGTACTCTGCTTGTTTAACTTATATGTAGAGTACATCATGCAAAATGCTGGGCTGGATGACAGAAGCTGGAATCAAGATTGTGGGCAGAAATATCAGTAACCTCCAATATACAGGTGACACCACATTTATGGCAGAAAACAAAGAGGAGACTGGCAGAAGACAGTGGAGGAATAGGATGGGGAGACCACTTTCTCCCCCACAAATTTATCAAAAGAACACTTAAACGCTGAGTAAATTCAACAAAACAACTTCTGAATGCCAGTGGAGGACATCAGGAACCCAGAAAAACAGCCCATTGTCTTTGAAAGGAGATTTTTAATTTTTGCTTTTTGGTATTTGTTATCAATTCTGTACCTTTAAGAACTCAATCTTCAGTACCCATTTTTACTTGGGAGCAAGATTACTGGTTTGACTGCTCTCTCCCTCTTTGGACTCTCCTTTTTCTCCACCAGGTGGCCTCTGTCTCTTCCCTATCCCCTCTCTTCTCAACCCAACTCTGTGAATCTCTGTGTGTTCTAGACGGTGGAGAACACTTAGGGAACTGATTACTGGCTGGATCTGTCTCTCTCCTTTTGATTCCCCCTTTTATCGTTCTGGTGACCTCTGTCTCCTTCCTCCCTCTTCTCTTCTCTGTATAACTCTGTGAACATCTCTGAGCGGTCCAGTTGTGGAGTGCACCCAAGGAAGTGATTACTGGCTAGCTTGCTCTCTCCTCTATTGACTCCACCTCATCTCATTCGGGTCACCTCTAACTCCCCCCTCCCTCTTCTCTTCTCCATGTAACTCTGAACCTCTCTGGGTGTCCCTCACTGTGGAGAAACTTTTCATCTTTAACCTATATGTTTTATCAACAGTGCTGTATAGAAGGAGAAGTCTTGAGACTACTGTAAAAATAAGACTGAAAACCAGAAGAAGGAGGCTTAAGTCCAAACCCTGAGAACACCAGAGAACTCCTGACTCCAGGGAACACTAATTGACAGGCGCTCATCAAACGCTTCCATACCTACACTGAAACCAAGCACCACCCAAGGACCAACAAGTTCCAGAGCAAGACATACCACACAAATTCTCCAGCAACACAGGAACATAGCCCTGAGTTCCAATATACAGGCTGCCCAAAGCTACTCCAAAACCACTGACATCTCTTAACTCATTACTGGACATTTCCTAGCACTCCAGAGAGAAGAAATCAAGCTCCACCCACCAGAACACCGACACAAGCTTTCCTAACCAAGAAACCTTGACAAGCCACCTGTACAACCCCACTTACAGTGAGGAAACTCCACAATAAAGAGAACTCCACAAACTGACAGAATACAGGAAGGACACCCCAAACTCAGCAATATAAACAAGATGAAGAGACAGAGGAATAACCAGCAGGTAAAGGAACAGGATAAATGCCCACCAAACCAAACAAAAGAGGAAGAGATAGGGAATCTACCTGAGAAACAATTCCAAATAATGATAGTGAAAATGATCCAAAATCTTGAAATCAAAATGGAATCACAGATAAATAGCCTGGAGACAAGGATTGAGAAGATGCAAGAAAGGTTTAACAAGGAACTAGAAGAAATAAAAAAGAGTCAATATATAATGAATAATGCAATAAATGAGATCAAAAACACTCTGGAGGCAACAAATAGAACAACACAGGCAGAAGATAGTAGTGAAGTAGAAGATAGAATGGTGGAAATAAATGAATCAGAGAGAAAAAAAGAAAAATGAATTAAAAGAAATGAGGACAATCTCAGAGACCTCCAGGACAGTGTTAAATGCCCCAACATTCGAATCATAGGAGTCCCAGAAGAAGAACACAAAAAGAAAGACCATGAGAAAATCCTTGAGGAGATAATAGTTGAAAACTTCCCTAAAATGGGGAAAGAAATAATCACCCAAGTCCAAGAAAACCAGAGAGTCCCAAACAGGATAAACCCAAGATGAAACACCCCAAGACACATATTAATCAAATTAACAAAGATCAAACACAAAGAACAAATATTAAAAGCAGCAAGGGAAAAACAACAAATAACACACAAGGAGATTCCCATAAGGATAACAGCTGATCTTTCAATAGAAACTCTTAAAAAAAAAAAAAAAGAAAGAAAGAAAAGAAACTCTTCAGGCCAGGAAGGAATGGCAAGACATACTTAAAGTGATGAAAGAAAATAATCTACAGCCCAGATTACTGTACCCAGCAAGGATCTCATTCAAATATGAAGGAGATATCAAAAGCTTTACAGACAAGCAAAAGCTGAGAGAATTCAGCACCACCAAACCAGCTCTCCAACAAATGCTAAAGGATATTCTCTAGACAGGAAACACAAAAAGGGTGTACAAACTCTAACCCAAAACAATAAAGTAAATGGCAACGGGATCATACTTATTAATAATTACCTTAAACATAAATGGGTTGAATGTCCCAACCAAAAGACAAAGACTGGCTGAATGGATAAAAAAACAAGACCACTATTTATGCTGTCTCCAAGAGACCCACCTCAAAACAGGGGACACATACAGATTGAAAGAGAAGGGCTGGAAAAAGATATTCCATGTAAATAGAGACCAAAAGAAAGCAGGAGTAACAATACTCATATCAGATAAAGTAGACTTTAAAACAAAGGCTGTGAAAAGAGACAAAGAAGGCCACTACATAATGGTCAAAGGATCAATCCAAGAAGAAGATATAACAATTATAAATATATATGCACCCAACATAGGAGCACCACAATATGTAAGACAATTGCTAACAAGTATGAAAGGGGAAATTAAGAAGAACACAGTAATAGTGGGAGACTTTAATACCCCACTCACACCTATGGATAGATCAACGAAACAGAAAATCAACAAGGAAATAAAAACTTTAAACGATACAATACACAAGTTAGATCTAATTGATATCTATAGGACATTTCACCCCAAAACAATGAATTTCACCGTTTTATCAAGAGTACATGGAACCTTCTCCAGGATAGATCACCTCCTGGGCCATAAATCTAGCCTTGGTAAATTCAAAACAATTGAAATCATTCCAAGCATCTTTTCTGACCACAATGCAGTGAGATTAGATCTTAATTACAGGAGAAAAACTATTAAAAATTCCAACATATAGAAGCTGAACAACACGCTGCTGAATAACCAACACATCACAGAAGAAATAAAAAAAGAAGTCAAAATATGCATAGAAACGAATAAAAATGAAAACACAACAAGCCAAAATCTGTGGGACACTGTAAAAGCAGTGCTAAGGGGTAAGTTCATAGCAATACAGGCATACCTCAAGAAACAAGAAAAAAGTCAAATAAATAACCTAACTCTACACCTAAAGCAACTAGAAAAGAAAGAAACGAAGAACCCCAGGGTTAGTAGAAGGAAATAAATTTAAAAATTAGGGCAGAAATAAATGCAAAAGAAACAAGAGACCATAGCAAAAATCAACAAAGCCAAAAGCTAGTTCTTTGAAAGGATAAATAAAATTGACATACCATTAGCCAGACTCATCAAGAAACAAAAGGAGAAAAATGAAATCAATAAAATTAGAAATGAAAATAGAGAGATCACAACAGACAAAACAGAAATACAAAGGATCATAAGAGATTACTATCAGCAATTATATGCCAATAAAAGAGACAACGGGGAAGAAATGGACAAATTCTTAGAAAATTACAACTTTCCAAAACTGAACCAGGAAGAAATAGAAAATCTTAACAGACCCATCACAAGCACGGAAATTGAAACTGTAATCAGAAATATTCCAGCAAACAAAAACCCAGGTCCAGACGGCTTCAGAGCTGAATTCTACCAAAAATTTAGAGAAGAGCTAACACCTATTCTGCTCAAACTCTTCCAGAAAATTGCAGAGGAAGATCAACTTCCAAACTCATTCTATGAGGCCACTATCACCCTAATATCAAAACCTAACAAAGATCCCACAAAAGAAGAAAACTACAGGTCAATATCACTGATGAACATAGATGCAAAAATCCTTAACAAAATTCTAGCAATCAGAATCCAACAACACATTAAAAACATCATACACCATGACCAAGTGGGCTTTATCCAGGGATGCAAGGATTCCTCAATATCTGCAAATCAATCAATGTAATACACCACATTAACAAATGGAAAAATAAAAGCCATATGATTATCTCAATAGATGCAGAGAAATCCTTTGACAAAGTTCAACATCCATTTATGATAAAAACTCTCCAGAAAGCAGGAATAGGAGGAACATACCTTAACATAATAAAAGCTATATATGACAAACCCACAGCAAACATTATCCACAATGGTGAAAAATCAAAAGCATTTCCCCTAAAGCCAGGAACAAGACAAGGGTGCCCATTTCCACCACACTATTCAGCATAGTTTTGGAAGTTTTGGCCACAGCAATCAGAGCAGAAAAAGAACTAAAAGGAATCCAAATTGGAAAAGAAGAAGTAAAACTCTCACTGTTTGCAGATGACATGATCCTCTACATAGAAAACCCTAAAGACTCCACCAGAAAATTAGTAGAGCTAATCAATGAAAATAGTAAAGTTTCAGGATATAAAATCAACACACAGAAATCCCTTGCATTCCTATACACTAATAATGAGAAAACAGAAAGAGAAATTAAGGAAATGATTCCATTCATCATTGCAACGAAAAGAATAAAATACTTAGGAATATATCTACCTAAAGAAACTAAAGACCTCTATATAGAAAACTATAAAACACTGGTGAAAGAAATCAAAGAGGATACTAATAGATGGAGAAATATACTATGTATATGGATCAGAAGAATCAGCATAGTGAAAATGAGTATACTATCCAAAGCAATCTATAGAATCAATGCAATCCCTATCAAACTACCAATGGTATTTTTCACAGAGCTAGAACAAATAATTTCACAATTTGTATGGAAATGCAAAAATCCTCAAATAGCGAAAGCAATCTTGAGAAAGAATAATGGAACTGGAGGAATCAACCTGCCTGACTTCAGGCTATACTACAAAGCTACAGTCATCAAGACAGTATGGTACTGGCACAAAGACAGAAATATAGATCAATGGAACAAAATAGAAAACCCAGAGATAAATCCACGCACCTATGGACACCTTATCTTTGACAAAGGAGGCAAAAATATGCAATGGATTAAAGACAATCTCTTTAACAAGTGGTGCTAGGAAAACTGATCAACCACTTGTAAAAGAATGAAACTAGAACACTTTCTAACACCATACACAAAAATAGACTAAAATGGATTAAAGATCTAAACCTAAGGCCAGAAACTATAAAACTCCTAGAGGAGAACATAGGCAAAACACTCTCCATTATGAATCACAGCAGGATCCACTATGACCCACCTCCCAGAGTATTGGAAATAAAAGCAAAAATGAACAAATGGGATCTAATTGAACTTAAAAGCTTCTGCACAACAAAGTGAACTATAAGCAAGGTGAAAAGACAGCCTTCGGAATGGGAGAAAATAATAGCAAATGAAGCAACTGACAAACAACTAATCTCAAAAATATACAAGCAACTCCTGCAGCTCAATTCCAGAAAAATAAATGACCCAATCAAAAAATGGGCCAAAGAACTAAACAGACATTTCTCCAAAGACGACATACAGATGGCTAACAAACACATGAAAAGATGCTCAACATCACTGATTATCAGAGACATGCAAATCAAAATCACAATGAGGTACCATTTCATGCCAGTCAGAATGGCTGTGATCCAAAAGTCTACAAGCAATAAAGGCTGGAGAGGGTGTGGAGAAAAGGGAACCCTCATACACTGTTGGTGGGAATGCAAACTAGTACAGCCACTATGGAGAACAGTGTGGAGATTCCTTAAAAAACTGGAAATAGAACTGCCTTATGACCCAGCAAACCCAGTGCTGGGCATACACACCAAGGAAACCACAATTGAAAGAGAAACGTATACCCCAATGTTCATTGCAGCACTGTTTATAATAGCCAGGACATGGAAGCAACCTAGATGACCATCAGCAGATGAATGGATAAGAAAGCTGTGCTACATATACACAATGGAGTATTACTCAGCCATTAGAAAGAATCCATTTGAATCAGTTCTAATGAGGTGGATGAAACTGGAGACTATTATACAGAGTGAAGTAAGCCAGAAAGAAAAAACACTAATACAGTATACTAACACATATATATGGAATTTAGAAAGATGGTAACGATAACCCTTTATGCGAGACAGCAAAAGAGACACAGATGTATAGAACAGACTTTTGTACTCTGTGGGAGAGGGAGAGTGTGGGATGGCATTGAAACATGTATAATATCATATATGAAATAAATCTCCAGTGCACGTTCGATGCATGATATTGGATGCTTAGGGCTGGTGCACTGGGACGACCCAGAGGTATGGCATGGGGAGGGAGGAGGAAGGGGGGTTCAGGATGGGGAACACGTGTATACCTGTGGTGGATTCATGTTACGTACAGCAAAACCAATACAATATTTGTAAAGTAATTAACCTCCAATTAACATAAATAAATTTATATGTAAAAAATAAAAAAATACATACTGGCAGTATAAAAAAAATGAAGAGGAACTAAAGAGCCTGTTGATGGTGAAAGAGGAGATTGAAAAAGCTGCTTAAAACTCTGCATTCAAAAACCAAAAATTATGGTATCTGGTCCCATAACTTCATGGCAAGAAGATGGGCAAACAATGGAAACAGTGACAGACTTCATTTACTTGGGATCCAAAGTCATTGCAGATGGTAAGAGCAGCCACAAAATTAAAAGGTGCTTGCTCCTTGGAAGAAAAGCTATGATAAACCTAGACAGTGTATTAAAAAGCAGCGACATCACTTTGTGGACAAAGGTCCATCTAGTCAAATCTATAGTTTTACCAATAGTCATATATGGATGTGAGAGTTGGGCCATAAAGAAAGCTCAGCACCAAAGAATTGATGCTTTTGAACTATGGTGTTAGAGAAGACTTTTGACATTTTCTTGGACTGCAAGATCAAACCAGTCAATCATGAAGGAAATTAGTCCTGAATATTCATTGGAAGGATTGATGTTGAAGATGAGGCTCCAGTACTTTGGTCACCTGGTGCAAAGATCTGACTCATCAGAAATGACCTTAGTGCTGGGAAAGATTGAAGGCAGGAGCAGAAGTGGACGACAGGGGACGATATGGTTGTAGTACCACCTCCTCAATGGACATTAGTTTGAGCAAGTTCTGGGAGATGGTGAAGGACAGGGATGCCTCGTGTGCTTCAGTCCACGGGGTCACAAAGAGTTGGGCATGACTGAGAGACTGAACCACACTGTTGTTGCTAAGTCACATCAGTCGTGTCCAACTCCGCGCAACCTCATAGATGGAAGCCCACCAGGCTCCTCTGTCCCTGGGATTCTCCAGGCAAGAACACTGGAGTGGGTTGCCATTTCCTTCTCCAATGCATGAAAGTGAAAAGTGAAAGTGAAGTCGCTCAGTCATGTCCGACTTTTAGCGACCCCATGGACTGTAGCTTACGAGGCTCCTTATAGGATTTCCCAGGGAAGAGTACTGGAGCGGGGTGTCATTGCCTTCTCTGGAATAACACTAGATCATCTCAATAAATGTAGGAAAATCTTTTGACAAAATTGAACATCCATTTACGATAAAAACTCTCCAGAAAGTGGGCACAGAGAGAACACACCTCAAAATAATAAAGGTCATACATAAGAAATCTATATAGTTAACATCATACTCGATGGTGAAAAGCTGAAAACATTTCTTCTAAGATCAGGAACCATTATTATTCAACATGATTTTGTAATTCCTAGCCATGGCTATCAATGAAGAGAAAGAAATAAAATCTTAATTGGAAAAGAAGTTAAACTGTCACTGTTTACAGATCACATGATATTGTACACAGAAAATCCTAAGATATTACCAGAAAACTACTGGAGCTCATCATGAATTTGGTAAAGTTGTAGGTTACACAATTAATATACAGGAATCTGTTATATTTCTGTACACTAGCAATGCAAGATCATAAGGAGAAATTAAAGAATCTCATTTTCCATCCCATCAAAAAGAATAAAATATCTAGGAATTAATCCATCTAATGAGACAAAAGACCTGTAGTCTGAAACCTATACGATACTAATGAAAGAATGAAAGAAATCAACAATGACACAAACAAATGGAAAGATATACCCTGTTCTTGATTGGAAAAATCAATATTCTAAAACTGACTATAGTTCCTAAAGCAATTTACAGATTTAATGAAATCCTTATCAAATTACCAATTATCTAATTCACAGAACTAGAACAAAAAAAAACCTTAAAATTTGTAGGAAGATTCAAAAGACCTTGAATAGCCAAAAGTAACGTTGAGAAAGTAAAATGGAGCTAGAGGAATCAAGCTCATGACTTCAAACCATACTACAAATGTAGAGTCATTAAAATAATATATAGTGCTGGAACAAAAATAGAAATACAGTTCAATGGAACAGGATAGAAAGCACAGAAATAAACCCACACACCTAATCGTGACAAATAAGATGACACTATACAATGGAGAAAAACAATCTCTTCAATTAATGGTGCTGGGAAAACTGGAAAGTTACATGTAAAAAATGAAATTAGAACAGTCTTTAACACCATACACAAAAATAAACTCAGGATGGACTAAAGACCTAAATGTGAGACTGGATACTATAAAACATGTAGAGGAAAAATAGGTAAAACACACTTTGAAATAAATAATAGCAATATCTTTTCTGATTCATCTCCCAGAGTAATGAAAATAAAACAAAAAATAAACAAATGGTACCTAAAAACAAAAACCCTTTTGGACAGCAAAGGAAATCATAAATAAAATGAAAAGACAACCCATAGAATGGGAGAAAATATTTGCAAATATTTTCAACCAATAAGGGAAGATCTCCAAAATTTGCAAACAGCTCATGTGGCTTAACATCATTAAAAAAACAACAACAACAACAACAACAAAAAACTCTCATTCAAAAACTGGGCAGAAGATCTAAAGAGACTTTCTCCAAAGAAGACATGCAGATGGCCATGGGGCACATAAAAACATGCTCAACATTGTTAATTATTCAGTTTAGCTCATTTCAGTCACTCAGTCGTATCCGACTCTTTCAGTTCAGTTCAGTTCAGTTCAGTCTCTCAGGCACGTCTGACTCTTTGCGACCCCATGAATTGCAGCACGCCAGGCCTCCTTATCCATCACCAACTCGCTGAGTTCACCCAGACTCATGTCCATCGAGTCGGTGATGCCATACAGCCATCTCATCCTCTGTCGTCCCCTTCTCCTCCTGCCCCCAATCCCTCCCAGCATCAGAGTCTTTTCCAATGAGTCAACTCTTCGCATGAGGTGGCCAAAGTACTGGAGCTTCAGCTTTAGCATCATTCCTTCCAAAGAAATCCCAGGGCTGATCTCCTTCAGAATGGACTGGTTGGATCTCCTTGCAGTCCAAGGGACTCTCAAGAGTCTTCTCCAACACCACAGTTCAAAAGCATCAACTCTTCAGTGCTCAGCCTTAGTCCAACTCTCACATCCATACATGACCACAGGAAAAACCATAGCCTTGACTAGACGGACCTTAGTCGGCAAAGTAATGTCTCTGCTTTTGAATACGCTATCTATGTTGGTCATAACTTTTCTTCCAAGGAGTAAGCGTCTTTTAATTTCATGGCTGCAGTCACCATCTGCAAGGATCTTGAAGCCCCCCAAAATAAAGTCAGCCACTGTTTCCACTGTTTCCCCATCTATTTCCCATGAAGTGATGGGACCAGATGCCATGATCTTCGTTTTCTGAATGTTGAGCTTTAAGCCAATTTTTTCACTCTCCACTTTCATTTTCATCAAGAGGGTTTTTAGTTCCTCTTCACTTTCTGCCATAAGGGTGGTGTCATCTGCATATCTGAGGTTATTAATATTTCTCCTGGCAATCTTGATTCCAGCTTGTGTTTCTTCCAGTCCAACGTTTCTCATGATGTACTCGGCATAGAAGTTAAATAAGCAGGGTGACAATATACAGCCTTGATGTACTCCTTTTCCTATTTGAAACCAGTCTGTTGTTCCATGTCCAGTTCTAAATGTTGCTTTCTGAATTGCATACAGATTTCTCAAGAGGCAGGTCAGGTGGTTTGATATTCCCATTTCTTTCAGAATTTTCCACAGTGTATTGTGATCCACACAGTCAAAGGCTTTGTCATAGTCAATAAAGCAGAAATAGATGTTTTTCTGGAACTCTCTTGCTTGTTCTATGATCCAGCGGATGTTGGCAATTTGATCTCTGGTTCCTCTGCCTTTTCTAAAACTAGCTTGAACATCAGGAAGTTCACGGTTCACATATTGTTGAAGCCTGGCTTGGAGAATTTTGAGCATTACTTTACTAGCATGTGAGATGAGTGCAACTGTTCAGTAGTTTGAGCTTTCTTTGGCATTGCCTTCCTTTGGGATTGCGACCCCATAAATCGCATCACGCCAGGCCTCCCTGTTCATCACCATCTCCCAGAGTTCACTCAAACTCACTTCCATCGAGTTGGTGATGCCATCCAGCCATCTCATCCTCTTTTGCCCCTTCTCCTCCTGCCCCCAATCCCTCCCAGCATCAGAGTCTTTTCCAATGAGTCAACTCTTCACATGAGGTGGACAAAGTACTGGAGTTTCAGCTTTAGAATCATTCCTTCCAAAGAACACCCAGGGCTGATCTTCTTTAGAATGGACTGGTTGGATCTTCTTGCAGTGTCAATTATTAGAGAAATGCAAATCAAAAATCAATGAGGAGGATCAAGATGTTGGAAGATTAGGAAACGGAGTTCACCTTCCTCTGCAGAAACATTGAAAATACATCTACAAGTAGAAAGATTCACATATAACAGCTACTGAGTGCTGTCAGCAGGTCTCAGACATCTGAAACCCCAAGAAAATTTCCATATAACTGGGTAGGACAAAAGGAAAAAGAAAGAGAAGGAAACAGAAAGGGGTCTGTTCCCTGGGAAGGGAGCTGTGAAGGAGGAAAGGTTTTTGAACCTTGTGAAGGCTCCTCACCAGAGGAGAAATTAGACTGGGTGGAAGGAAAGTTTTGGAGCCTAAAAAGTAGACATGGGAGACACATTTGTGGAAAGCAAAACAGAGAGTAACTCTTCCTGGTGAGGATGGGGGTCAGGTGCTAAAGCTCAAACTCCAAAGCTTAGTCCTGGGAAAGGTCCAGGTTTAGATGCAGAAAGAGCCTGAAGAGGTCAAGCTATGGCAACTGAGGGTGTACTAGGAAGAATCCTGGGCCCACCAGTGAGGTAAGACACCTTTATTGGGAGGCATATGTAGGGAGGGGTGAGATAACCATAAGAGAATATAGAAATAAGAATAAAAAATAATGAAGACAGTTTATGGGATATTAAACAAACCAATATTAGAATTATAGGGGTCCCAGGAGAAGAAGAAAAAGATAAAGAGCCTGAGAAAATATTTGAAGAGATCATAATCAAAAATATCCCAAACATGGGAAAGGAAATAATCACCCATGTCCAGGAAGCCCAGAGGGTCCCAGGCAGGAAAAATCCAAGGAGGAATATGCCAACATATATATTAATCAAACTAACAAAAATTAAATACAAAGAAAAAATTTTAAATAAAACAAGAGAAAAGCAACAAATAACACACAAGGGAATTTCAACAAAGGTAATCAGCTTATTTTTTTGCAGAAACTCTGTAGTCTAGAAGGCAGTGGCAAGATATGTTTAAAACGATTAAAGGGAAAAGCTAAAATCAAGAATACTACTACCTATGAGCTTCCTTGGTAGCTCAGTGGTAAAGAATCCACCTGCTGATGCAGGAGACATGGATTAAATCCCTGATCTGGGAAGATCCCACATGCCATGGAACGACTAAGCCCATGAGCCACAAAAATTAAGCCTCTGCACTAGAGCCCAGAAACCACAGCTACTGACCCCATAAGCCACAAGCACTGAAGCCCACACACCCTAGAGCCCATGCTTCAGAACAAGAGAAGCCATGGCAATGAGAAACCTGTGCACCACAACTAGATAGTAGCCCTTGATCTCTGCAACTAGAGAAAAACACATGCAGCAACAAAGACCCAGTACAGACAAAATTAATAAACAAATAAAATTATATTGTTTTAAAAGGAACACATAGCAAGGCTCTCATTCAGATTAGATGGAGAAATCAAAAGCTTTATAGACAAGCAAAAGCTAAGAGAATTTAGCACCATCAAGCCAGCTTTACAACAATCACAAAAGGAAACTCTCTAGGCATCAAACACAAGAGAAGAGAGCAAAAGAGGAATAAAAGAAAAAAGAACTGTCAAAAGAAAAACCAAAGCAAATAAAATGGCAATAGGAATATACATATTGATAATTACTTTAAATATAAACAGATTAAATGCACCAAAAGACATGGGGTGGCTGAATGGATATAAAAACAAGATATGGTGGGGGTGGGGAGTGGTCCCAAGATGGTGGAGAATAGGACAGGAAGACCACTTTCTCCCCCACAAATTCATCAAAAGATCATTTGAATGTTTGAATGCGAGCAGAGGACACCAGGCACCCAGAAAGAGAAGCAGTTGCCACACAGTAGGAAATCCTCTCACAGGTGTGTCTGTGGGGAGTTTTGGAATCTCAGAGGGCAACATAACTAGGAGAAAACAAAAAACAAAAAAAACAGAATACACCCCTAACCGCAATTACAAGTGGAAACAGAAATGGCACAGAGGCTTGTATTCACCATCAGTGAGTGGGGCCTGGGCAGGGAGGTTTGGGCTGCATCATTTGTCCTCAGGGAAAGTAACAGGCTTGAATGCCCTGAGGACAACCTGAGGGAGATAATGTGAGATTGCAACCCAAACTGGAATCTCCAGAGAGAGAGAGAGAAAGAAAAAAAAAAAAAAAGACCTTTCCCACAAAAGGCTTTAACTCGGATTGGTGACCCCTGGCGCATTCACAGAACAAAAGATTGAACGAATACTAAAAGAGAGTAAGACAGCTGCCATATAGGCCCCTCCCTCCCCAGAGGCAGAGAGGCAGGCATGAGACAGCCAGAGCCAGAAGGCAAGGGGTTACTGTAATCTCTGCCCCAGAGACCACATCCTCAATGAAACTGAGCAGGCTCCCAGTTGCTAACCATGTCTTCCTGGGATCCCGGACGGTTTATATCTGCCAGGAGTGTCACAGTCTGAGATCAGCTCCCCAGAGGAGATACACAGCACTCCTGGGACTGTGCTCTTGCAGTGCACCTGGGAAACCAAGTGGCCAGGACTGGGGAGGTGAATAAGATGCACAGCCCACCTGGGACAATGTGTTTGCCAAGCACCCGGTTGCCAGAGCAGGTTGGACCTGGGAAAGGCACAAAACACACAGCCCATCTGGGTCTGTGCCCCTGTAGAGCACCCGAGAACCTAAGGAGCTTAGACCTGGAAAGTACACAAAATGCAAGGCCCACTTGGGACAGTGCCCGTGCAGAGGCACCCTGGAGCCTGAGTAGTGTAGACCTAGAAGTACACACTGCCTTGGCTATGGCAAACTCAGTGTGGTTCATCCACTGCAAGCATTCCACACACATTTCAGTGGTATTTATTTGTAGTGTCCCTCCATCCTCACAACACAACTGAACAAGTGAGCTTAAACAAGTGGTCACCTTCACCCCCTTGTGTCGGCAGAAATTAGACACTGAAGAGACTTGAAAACAGAGGAAGGCAAAATAAATAAAGGGAGAATGGCTCTGGGAAGTGACAGGTGCAAAAGATTAAAACTCTGCAATTTCTGAGACTGTGCATTTGAGAAACACCTAAAGACATTAAGAACAAGTACAAGCTGAAACAAGGAACTATTTGACACTGAACTGACCCCACACTGCCCACAACAGCTCCAGAGAAATTCCTAGATATATTTTTACTATCATCATTTTTAACTTTTTTCTTTAAAGTTAGATCTTTATAACTCCTTTAACTTTCATTTTTATAGCCTACTATTACCTTCCCCCCCAAATCCCTATTTTTTAAAAACAAATTACATATATATATATATATATTTAAGTTTTTGTGATTGATATTGTTTGTAATTTTTATATTGTATTTTTTAGAATCTAACCTCCATTCTAGGTTTTTAATCTTTGCTTTTTGATATGTGTTATCAATTTTGTACCTTTAAGAATCTAATCTTCAGTATCTACTTTCACTTTGCGGTTTTGATTACTGACTGGATT